>NW_017536075.1:264601-314456 GCF_001853355.1 Bactrocera latifrons | reverse complement strand
ATTTTTTGAATATTTCATTCATGTATCGTATAGACTAGATATCAAAAAATGGCAAATTAGGTCGGCAGAAGATAAAACTCAATTCATGGAAAAAAAATTTAGGTTAGAAATAGGTTTAGATCATGGGTTTAATAGTGGACATGCCAAAAACAGACGCTAGACGCTTTTTTAATAATGCTGGTTTGGCTTCTCAAATAATGGGCGTTGACGAAGAGCTCATACTAAGATGTGCAGCATTACTCAAGCTATGTTATCAGGATATAAAATAAATGCGGACAAATTTAAGCAATTCGCACTTGAAAGTGCTAAAGGGCTTGTAGAGAAGTACCCTTGGTTCTATCTTCCACCTTCAGTTCACGAGATCCTAGTGCATGGTTCCGAAGTCATCGAAAGTGCAATAATATCCATTGGAGAACTATCAGAGGAAGCTGCGGAAGCCAAAAACAAGGATATTAAGAGGTATAGGCTTCAACATACGATGATTTTTATTGAGGTTTACAACGTCCTTATTTTTCTTCCAAATTAATAAAATTTTTATTTGAACTGTAAAAAATAAATTGTTTAATTTTATAATTATAATTATTAGATGGCATTAGATGGTTTTCCTTTCTATTTAATAATAATAAATCCGGGAATTGGAACAAAATTTATCACATGCTCAGGTATTTTAACATCAGAATTATATATGTAGAATATGAAAAGTGGGCGATAAACAATTGCGATTTTTTCAGAATATCGTACTTGCATGAACAGAAATATGCTGCGTATATTGCAGGTCAGTATCTCTATTCTAACAATTTTTGTCGCTATCCTCCATACAAATGGAACCACTGTGCAACGGTTCCATCACTATATAACGGAGTTTGAGAGACGAAGCATTTGCAGACTTTTTTTATACTTCTTTTTATTTTGGGGTATAAAAACAGCAAAAATAAGGTATGAATAATTCGAGCTTAAACATAATGTTGACCGGTGTAATCTATACATGTGTTCAAAAATTTAAAATGACGTCAATACTTAATAAACTTAAAGCGCCGTGGGAAGTACACCTTAACAACCATACATATGTATATGTCGTAGTCTGTGCTGGCCCAAAGATCAAATTATTTAAACTGCAGCAAGAAACCGGAAATATGCTTCCTTTTTTAACTAAAATGATTTAAGAATCTGCAACAACTCATATTATGTAAACTTCATTTAACTGTCAATAATGTTTTGACTTATTTGCTGTTAAGAAGTTCCAATGCATTTGAGTAATCCCAAAGTCATTTTTGTATTCACTTTTTCGTCAGCAATAACTGGATTGAATAATTTTGATATTTAGTTTAAAAAATGTTTACCTGTTTAATTATCTGTAAAATCTTCGCTTTCTATATTGGCAACATCAATGAAACCTTGGCCGAAAATAGTTGATTTAAAGTTTAATTGCTTTAACTTCAATTAACTGAGTGCAGGAAGAAGTCGTAGTAGACATACATATCGACAAGCAGCAAAATGTAGTAAGAAAAGAAAATTAGTCGATGATTTACATATAATTAAAACAAAAAAATGTGATTATAATTCAATCCCAATTTAGTGAAATTCTTACGCAACATGTTTTATCAACGTTGGTTGTATATGTATAGTACTTACTTATAGTCTTCACTTTTATCGACATCGACTTTTTAATATATAGTATAACTTTAATGCTCTCAATAGAAGTGTTAAAGTTCACATACTAGACTGAACTTTGAAATCATAGCAATGATATTAAACGACTTCATTGCCCATTGTGTTACTTGCACTTATTTGGTCATCAAAGCTCAAGTGTTCTGAATAAGACTTCCTAAATTTTAACTTTTGCTCCTGTTCTGTACATGCAGCATTCATCAGCCACCAAGTGTCCTCGAATAGAGTTGACAAACGTAAGGTTTCACTTATGCGTTTGAAAACGTTAGCAGCAGCTTCAACCTTTCAAAAATGTATGTATTTACATTAGCATACACGCTCGGTGAGTCAGTTGATCGCCAGTTATAAAACTTTGACAAACTGTGGTCAAATGCATACGGTACTTTCAGCGCACTCATGCAACTCAGCAGAAGGTTCCAATACAACTCAGTATGCTTTAACTCGTTCATCTTTTTATATGAGAAAAACGAAGTTGCAACTTCTGCATGTCCTCAAGAACTGGGAAAATGTGAAGTATTGCAGAAAGTGGCATTACTTTTCAAACTAGCAATAAGATTTCTAGATAGAACACAGGCACAAGCAAAATGCACCCTATGAAAACTCATACGGATTTCTCCTTGTCATCTTGCATATTACCTTTCGCCGCATCCCTTGCTCATTTCATTCATGTGCCTTCTGCCAATAAATCGCAAATACTATGAAGAATGATGAGAAACTTTCTGGCAATACATTAAACTAAATATTGGCCAAAGAAGGTAGTCTCTGTATGCACGTGCCGGAAGTGGAGGACGCTCAAACAAATGTTTCCATTTTCCCAATATATTATATCCATAAGTACAACAAACTCATATTTGGTCTGTGGGCAGGGTTAATTTGCTGCATAGCTGCGACTCAATAGGCACACAAATACTCTTTCCAAAGTGCAGTGAAAACAAGAACAAAGGTCGCAAGTCGGACCGAGCCTAAAATAACTTACACAAACACAAATGATTCGATACAAAAAATTTATTTTGATTTAGTTGGTATGACAACTATATGCTATAGCATATCCGTGGCTAAAACGATTCATGTCGGCCCGCTGATCATTTATCATTTACACACTTTATAGGGTCTCTAACGATTCCTTCATGGGAACCTTAATTTATCTTATTCAGGGTATAAATAAGAAACATTGGTTAGGTTGTTTGAGAGACGGCATAGCGTCATTGTGTTAACCGAATCCACAACGGAGAGGTAATCAGTAAGCGATGGTGTGAAGTCTCTCGAGGTAAGTCTGTTTTATTTACAAAACTATGAAAATTTAAAATGGGAGGAACATTAATATATGTAGCCCATTCTATTAAACTATTGTTTTTATATAGTGTCCCATTTTTTAATTGTTTGATAACTTTTCTAGTTTTAACATTGCATTTTTATTGTTGTGTTTATGAACCCATTTTTATCACGTTTTTTCAAAAAAATTTACTCAAAAGATGTTACTTCTGTCGATAGCTTATAAATAAAATGCAGGTCCATTAATTGTCATCCTACACTGAATACTTACAACTTATCTCCATTTTCTTTATATAATCGCCAGGGCTTTAACACCGTTCACCAAAAATATCTTTATTAATTTTTTGTATAGATAGATACTTATTAATTTTACATTTTCAATACCAATCAATTAAAACGATTTTCATAATTAAAAATTGACCTATTCCAGAATTGAAAGTACTTTAAATTATGAATATGTTGAAATGTGAATATAGCCACCGTTCTTTAAAAGTTACTTTTTTCAAATTTCCAAATATTTTCGTAAATAAAGTGGAGTTTGCTTGAACTTTAACAAAGTTTTACACTATTATATTACGTTACTTTCAATTTAATACTTAACTTTTTGTAGAATTTTGTTTTTATACTCTTGCAAGATGTTTTGTTTACCTGGCGGTTTTACGTATCACCAGAAAAAATGCGAAATAAAACATCTTGTATATATCCTTTATATTTGCTTATTAAGGTACCCAGGAATGACTTTTATCGCAGAACAAAATTTTGTTGTGAAAACCGTGGTCGGTGGCCATCTTGTTTGAGACCGTTGCCAGAGAGTGCGACGCACTTTTTGCTAAATTTTTGTAAATGGTAAATCAAAGTATGTACGAGTATAAATCAAGTAACACCAGTTAAAACGGAACTGAACTTGCCTCATTGAAAACCACATGTCTTAAAAACACTTCCTTGTCCAGCTTAGCGTGTTTCGCAACGAAATTTAGTCTCGGAAAAAACTAAGATACATAAAAGCTTAACATTCACACTATTAGATGTACACTTACTCCTGCTTCATGTATGCTCATAAATAAGTTTTGAGTTTTGTTTATTTGTAGTGCTATGTGCCTTTATAAAAACAGTTTTCTAATTCCTTCCACACACCCACAAAATGTTAGTTTATTGTTTTCACATATATATTTCTTATTTTATATACATATTAGCGCCATATACATATCTACGTTGTGCATTAACAATTCATCAAGCTTACTTTAATTAATTAAATGCAATATTTACTACCAAGTGCAACTAGCAGACTGGCATCACCTTATTGTTGGCCATAAACCATTCGGGTAATATATGCCTGCCAAAGGACGATGAAACATATGAATTCTTTCCAGGAATTCGTATGTGCAAGTAGAAATTAATGCATTTTTAAACACTTATATGGAAGTCCTTGCAATAGGAGCGAGCAATTCTGGCGTTGCTTATCGAATCTCAAGTCGATAAATTGTGTACTTATTTTTACGTTTTACTTCGGGACTCTCACCTGCCCTCTAACGTCTTATTCCTTTCATTAAAAGCATCGACGAACGTTTAACAAGCTAGTGGTCACGGTGAGCTGTGTAACAATTCTCAACAACGGTAAATTTTCAATTCACCTTTGCAGCCATTTATCATTATTTGTCACAGTAGCCGGCGACAATTCACTCGCCCTTATAATTTTATTGGCCAAAACGAGTGGTTTCTTCTTCCCGCGTACCAGGTACTTATACCTTTACCCAACTAATGGTATGGTGTTATTTTGTCATTATAGTACCGATCTAACTGAGATGCTATTGAACTTGATGGCAAGTCTCATATACACAAAATATTCATTGCAAGATTTTGCATTGTGTAATATAATTTTTAATATAAATGATATTTTTAAGACTTTAAAGATATCTGTATAAATGCAGTGAAATCCGCTGAAATTCCGTTGATTTTCAAATAAAAATTATCGACTATTTTGTCGGGGTTGCAATCTTAATAATAATATCAAAGTCTCTATTACGCGGAACGTATAATATTATGTTTAACATGAAACTTGTTCTGCCTTATTATTTATTTTATTGATTTTGTTGGTTACGCTCTTTATAAAAACTCAACAACTGCTGCAGGAAGCATATTTAATAATTTATATCTATAGATGTTATTCAATGGCCTTTGGGTTTTCTATAAAATACTATCATTGATTTTAAGTCTTAAATTTTACAAGGGAAAACAGAGAAACTTGTATTTTGAAACGGATCTAAAATATGAAAAATAAAACATGGGGACATTGAATATAGTGGCTATAAAACTAGATTTAGATTTTATGTTAAATAAAAAGTCATTGAGAAATGTATGGACAATTATGTTAAGTTTCTTAATACTGATACAGAAACTACCAGACTGATTTACATTTGAACAATTTCCTAACTTGTTGCAGTATATAGATGAATTTAAAGGTCGTTTATAAGAGTTTAGAATGTGCAGTTTTTCTTGTTTTGGTTAAGGATTTCTTAAACTTCGAGATACTTTCATTTTTCTGCAGACACTTTTATCAGTAAAAGTATTAAATTAGAGTCTACCAGCATAAATTTTGTTCAAATTGATCACTGATTATGAAAATAAAACTTTATATATAAAAGCAATATTCCTGGTATAAATGTAGCATATTATAAATGTTCCAATTTTTATGTAAGATATCTTAGCAAAATTAAGCGAACGTATAATATTGAATATACACTAGTTTAATGTCGGATATGTGTAAAATTAGTCTTTGAAATACACAAAGCTTCTATATATGTGACCTGGTCTACGGAAAGGGGGCTTAGGTGTTAAAAAATCAATTTTCACTTCTTAGTTGATTCGAATGGAAGATGAGATGCTTTTTCACGTGATAGAAAACTAGTTTTCGCACCGGGTCACATATGTATTATTATACTGATATCCGTTATTATACATGATTTTCTAACGAATATGTCGATCAGTGTGTAAGTTATTGTCATACAAATTCGCGGAAACATCTTTTCAAGTATATTACTTCATTATACTTTAGTAATGCAATGAGTTAGACCTTCCCCTAATTAAGCGCATTTGGGTTGTGTTTATATCACACATTTCTCATTTCATTAATTAGGTTAATATAACTATTTCGAATATTAAGAAAAATATATTAATAAAACTAAGTCTTCCTATAACCTATTATACACTTGAGTAATACCAAATATGAGTATGATTGTAATTTATTGACGGCTTCATCGGATAATCATTATTGAATTCTTACGCAAATTTCATTATAGTTTTGTCAACACCGTAAGATATTTCACCACCAAATTGCGAAAAGTCATAAAATATAAAAAAGTATTGTCTTAGTTCTTCCTTACTGAATTTCTCTCAAATTTAAAATATTAGTTAATCATATAAGCTAATTTCGAGAGAATGCAAATTGTGATAGACATTTAATGTGCATGATACAAATTATCGCTAAACCTTTTACTATCCGCGGAAAACCGTTTTACTTTAATCAATAATTTATTTATTATGCAGTGTAATAAAAGTTTGATTAAATCTCATTAAAAATCTATTTTTGAATTGTTTCATATTATTTTTAGGGATAGATTTCATTGAATGTTTTTCCATAGAAACCAGTTTACTTATTTTCTTTCATATGTATATTGCATTTCTTAGTCATTGTAATTATTTCACACTTAACTGCCACTGCCAAGTATCGGCCGCAATATCAAAAACTGAGACCGTCAACTAGCTAACTGTCAGCGTACACATATAATATTATATTTGGTGCTTAAATTTGTTTGTCCAAACACCCTGTCAATTGTCATTTGACCCTTTATACCCGCGGCCACAATAGAATATACGGCAGCCAATCAAAGTTAAAATTAAGTTGTTCATAAAGGAACATTTTTTACTAAGTAACCTTAATTCGGTTTGAAAGAACTTGGTTAGGAAGAACTAGTAAGCCCGTTGGATACGCTTTGGTTTCAGATTTAGTTATACATATAGTTGTTATAAGAATTGCGCCTGTGAAGGGTATTATAGCTTCGATAAAGCCGAGCTTAACGTTTATTCTTGTTTATTGATTGTTTGTAAAGTGATTGTAATTATTGTGAGTTTAAATATTTTTGTCTTGCAAATAGCTTAGTATTGTACAGACAATTACTGTCAGATGTACATTTACCTTAGCTCGGCCTAAATGATTTAAGATACCTACCATACACACATATTTACAAACTAATTGTGCATTAAATTCCAAATGTAAATCAAAAGTATAGGAGTTTTTATGTCAGGAGCTACAAACCCCATATGCATATCTATGTAGAATTACAAATATCCTTTGAAGCTCAAAATTTCTCGAAACTAAACTTTCCAAACAATATTGACACATTGTCAACTCCCTTTATTAAGATGTAAGTTCTAAACAATAATCATCGAAAAAATGGTATAAATATCAGATTTACTGACGGATCACAAGGAATATGCAGATTTGATATTTAGATGATTACAATTCAAATACTGGAGCTAAATTTTTTTTTATTTCCGAATCTAAGTTTTTAGAAACTATATTAATTCTTCTTCTTCATTGGCGTAGAGACGGTTATAGCCAAATTAACAACAGCGCGCCAGTCGTTCCCTTTTTTCGCAGTGTTGCGCCAATTGGAGATTCCAAGCGTAGCCAGGTCCTTCTCCACCTGGTCCTTCCAACGGAATGGGTGTCTTCCTCTTCTTCCCCCGGCAAGTACTGCGTCGAATACTTTTAGAGCTGAAGTGTTTTCGTCCATAAATAAATTACTTTTATTAATAACTACTGAAATATAGGTAACCTAAACCGTATGTTGCACATTCATACTAACATATTCAGTTAAAAATCGAAGAGTGTTCGCATGCCAACCATGCTGAAGAACTAGTTTCGAGCGTTTGTATTACTGCATTAATATTGAATTCATATGTTTATATATACTATAGCAACATATTGCTACAGAGTATAATAGTTCCGTTCACCGAACGGATCACCTAAAACTAATCGAGATAGATGTAGGGTTATGTATACTCATATAAATGATCAGGAGGAAGGGACGAGTTGAAATCTGATTACAGCCTGTTCGTCCGACTCTCCGTCTGTAACTTGGGTAAAAATTTAAATATCTTAATGAACCTTAGTATGCAGGTTCCTTAGTACAAAAAATTATGAGTTCACAGAACGTTATTAATCGAAAACCTATAAACTACCATAACTAAGCACTAAATTATGATATAAAACTGTAAATAGGCACAGGGTATCGCAGTAGCAATAGGCACATGTGGGTAAACAATTTTGATATTTCCTAATTCACTAAAGCAACAAAAACCCAATTCACCCAGCGGAAATATTATGAAAGCTCCTACCGACAGTGTGAAAATTGGAAGATCATGCCGTTCACTCCCAACATAACTTTTTTGTTAAAAACTACTTAAAGCGCTATAAATCAATAACTAAATACGCCAGAAACATTAAACTTTCCTTAAGAGATGATATAGATTTAATGGAGCCGGGGACAAATCACATCTCCAGGCTCGCCCCACCGATTTCAACTAAATTTGGTTCGTGACATTCTTATGTTATAACCCAATTTCATCTGATTCTTTCCTTACGAGTGTACAAATCAAAAAGCAATTAATATAACGGGCACCAGTAATATCTTTACAGTGATTAGGCCCGTCTATTGCCAAAAATTATCCAAATCCAACAAAAACTGTTGACGCTCCTAGGTACTGAATATTTGGATCTCAGTACCTATAGTTGACTTTTTACCGAAAATATTGGTCAATGTGTCTGATTTATAATTGAAATTCAGACAGAATCATTTCCTGATAGTAGTATGTCTGTGTTCTACAAATGGGTTAAGTGGGGTGAAAACCTCATGTAGCCTCCACATAGCTTATATCAAGATTTTCAAATTTCCGGGTGCTCTATACCGTGCTAATAATGATTAAATCGGGTGAAAAGTCGCCCTAGATCAAAAACAACTAACAACCCTTATGTATCTGAGCTACGTCCCTAGCTTTAATCCTTTAAAGTTGCATGAATATGAAATTTTCGCTTATACCCGAACTTAGCTCTTCCTTGCTTGTTTAAAGTGAAATTTAACATGTGAACATACTTGTATTATATAATTGCATTTATGTTATTCTGAAAAATAAAGCACACAGAAAGAGAGATGGAAATATACATATTTATATTTCCTAATCATACGTTTGTAGATGTGTTTCTCGTTTGTATGTTTGGAACTTCAATACCACACGTTTCAAAAATCTTTTCCACGGCTATCCATTTCCGTTATATCATGCTCCACTCAAATAACGTTGTGTACGTTTTTCGAATAATGAACAGTTTATGTAGTAAATAAAAATTTAGTAAAGCAGCATAAATGGAGTCAATAAGCGATAGTGGCTATCAGTCATGCGCTTACGGAAGTTTGATGCCTATAGATGGGTCAATCGTAAAAGGCGCGACAAAGTGTCATTTTTAAGAGTATTTTTTACTTTATACGTATATAATTAGCGAAATAGCTCGAATTTTTTCATATGAAAATACGTATGTATATACGTACGTAAATTGTTTTGCAGAAAAATATAAATTTCTTATAGGGATATAAACGTCGAAGAATAATAAAGAATACTTAGATGGTGAAAAATATCACGAATTTATTTTATATGCATATATGAAATTATAAATGGATCTCGGACATATAACTTAAAAGGATAGTAATCTTACCCGTAAGAGTTTTGGGGGATATCTTAAATTACTGCATTTGAATATCTGTTTTTTGAATATCTTAAATTACTGCAAGTACCAAAGAAACTTCTGCTCATAACAAATGTGGCTACTAGTGTTTAAAACGCCAAAACCCGAAGTTCACTGTTCAAAAGTGTTGTAGTTAAGGGGTGCAGTTGACAAACCACTATCGGTAGTCTAAAAAGTTTATGTTAATTAATATATTAGTATTTTAATAAAATTTTCCTATATCGAAGAAAGTTTCCTAAAATCCTGCTTAATATTTGAACCGGCTAGTAACAAAGGCTATACCTGCGCGTTGTAATTACGGTTCTCAAAATAAAACACGAGTTTTTAGTATTGAGCTTTTTATTTTTTATATCTTTATAAAAATGTCAAAAGTACAGAAGCGTAGTTTCGTTAACAACGCAAACAGCTTTTATCAGATTTGTGCCCAGTTAATCCTTAAACCACAGAAGAGGACAATTACGAAAATCTTATCGCAAATATTTTAGCTATGCTGTGTTGTTAAACTTGTGCTGCAAATCTGAATAAGTGGTTCCATGGTAACCGATTATCTATGTCTTTTGTAGTTCCAATGATTTTGCGACAAGTATAATAATGGAATATCCAGATTCGCGCAAAGACCTGTTCCTCACAGATAAAGCTTACCCGCTCTAGCTTCCTCAGCGAATTGGGAATAAGATTTGGCATATGAAGGAAAGCTGTACAGTGCAGAAATCGGGCGCTACCCATTCTCCTGAAAACAACGACAAAAGAAACCCTGACCTGGTAAGAGACCTTCTCTTCACCAAGGGCCATCGTGAGCTAATGGGTTCAAGACAACAACAGTGGAATTTACTGGCATTACGAACGAAAGTAACCATTTTTGGAAACCGTGAAAAAGACCTATTCTAATTTGGTGTTAGCCCAGTGATTTTATGGTATGATTGGGTTTTGCGCATAATCCGGAGGAGTGATGCTTATTCATAGACTACGAAATTTTATTTATTCCGCAGACGTCCTACATTTTGAGATGACAGAGATCCGGAGAATGTCTTCCGTTACGCCTTCAATGCTTAGAAATAGCGTTGGCAGCGCTGCATCGACGGAGAAGGTATTGTATCGATTGGTTCAATAAATTTTTAAATCGACTCAGTCCTATTACTCTCCGGACAAACCCTGTCATTTGGATTCCTGGGAATTTATTAATATAAACCAAAGGCTCAATTGATCGATAATTTAATGCTCTAAGATATACATACATATTGGGATAACTTTTATTCCGCACAAGAAAATATTTGCAAACAACTGTTAAGTGAACAAAACTATCATACTCTGTAGCAACACATCTCGCATAAATAATTGCACCAGTGAAATTTCGAAATCCGCAAGCGAGTCAGCTGGTTATTTTTCCATTTCACAAAACCTGAAAGTTAATGAAAGCTTTGCGTGCGTGTAACAGCTTTTAAGAAAAATTGCTACAATCGAGAAATTAAAATTCAAAGCTACCGTTCCTTCAAAAATAAATGCCGCTTTAATGGATAAATATTTAAAAACCATTCTGTGATTTGCTAGTATGGTATTGCTAAGATTAAAATTATTATGTTATATATATTACTTTACTTCACTTCTCTTCTTCTCAATTCACTACTACATGTTTTTCGTTCGAATTTCTCTATTGTTAAGTTCCAAATAACTTTAAATAAAACCCGAGTTGCTAATTTATTGATTCAAAAGTTTATGATCAAAAACTAAATTTTTAAAATGGAAAAATAATTTTTTAATTTAATTTTGTGTATATAGACTTTTGGAGGCACATGTGCTTTCAAAATATCAAATCTCTGATTAAAACTTAAGACATGAGTAATTGATATCAAGGTAGAACGTCGTTTATAAGTTTAATAGCTGTATCAACATCTTTTACCAAAAGTTCGCAGTAAACTACAGCCAAACATCGCCCTATATAGCGTTGATATATTCATAAGTTTCTGCATTTAAAATCTAGCCAAAATATCACTGAACCATTTTATTTTGCAATAATAAGAATTTTCATTGTTTATTGTGGTTTCCGATAATAAGAATTATATTTTATGACGACATAAAGCATTTTGATATATTCGTTTTCAAACCTACTTCCATATCCCTTTCAGACCTAGCTATAACAATTGTGAGATCTGGATTTAACAACTACCTAAAAAATTTATTTTTCATGTGTTGACCTACAAGCAGTGATTGTGAGAAATTTTTTCAATAGAACTCCAAAAAAAAATTTTTTTAACGATAAATAGCGGATCACAAGCTTTAGTTTCAAAGAGTAATTTAGCAAGCTTGGACATGCATCCAAGTGGTGAGTGTTTTTATTCTTCTTAAACATATACAACTAAAATTATGATAGTGATTGAAGTTACCATAAAATTTCTCAAGTGATTGTGCTCATTTAAATTAATTTGCTGATAGTTATTATTAATTGGAGGGCAGTAAAATATAGATATCAAAATTGTGTTATTCAGGCACAGAGTACAGTTTCGTTGCATGCTCACAAATGTGTTATCTCCCAATTTTTAGGAAGATTTTTCGATTTGGGCAACAGCGATGACGTTGAAGCAGTCCTAGACATTTTAGATCAATCTGATATAGACTTCAGTGATGATGATGACAATGTAGATGAAACTTGGAATCCGTTTAACGTAAACGCTGGTAGGGAAGAAAGCGATAAAAGTTCACATGACGATGAAGGGGATCCAGAAGCTCAACAATCAAACTTCGCGGGCACAGCGGTCATACAACCGTCATCGAACGCTATACCTAAACCCCACCCCAGGAGAGAAATTTAGAAAAATGTACTTAGATAATTATTTTCCGGAATACCATGAGAATGAGAATGTGGTGAAATTTACCAAAAAGTGCGTCTTGGATAATCATGGTCAAGAGGCGCGTTATGTAACAGCCGATATAAAACGATTTTACGGGTGTGCAATCATAATTGGCAACTGATATCACTAACTACTCGATTGACGAACAAATGATACCATTCACTGGAAGATGCCCTGCTCGGCAAGTAATCAGATGAAAACCCCGGCCCATTGGATTAAAAAATCTGGAATGCGCAACTTCTACAGACATTGCAATAAATTTTGAACTCTTCCAAGGGGCAGGGACATTTGAAGCCTGCAGTCTTGGACATGGGCCATCTATAGATATATACTAACAAAAAAACTTACCGAAAGGCAGCCAAATATATTTCGACAGGATTTTTACTATACTGTACAATAATGGCAAACAGGACACCTAAATGTGTGACAAAGAAATGGACTGTCAAGGTGTTTTTTGACTTTCTTTATCTGGCAATCTATAATTCATGGATGGAATAGAGAGCAGACTGCAAGATTTCCGGACTACCAAAGTCGAAAGTCAAGTCATTTCTAACATTAAAAATGGAGCTTGGCACTGTACTAGCAGCTTACTTCGAAGCTCCTGATCAGGTTGAACCCTTTAAATTGCCTGAAGACTTTTACGGAACAAAATATCGACCTCGTGATGCACCTGATGACATACGTTATGATCGCTATGACCACTGGCCTTCAATTTCAGATGATCCGCCGAGGGTTTGTCGCAATAATTGCGGAAGTCGATCGAGAGGAAGATACCAAAAATGTAAGGTTACCCTTTGTCTGGCAAAAAATAAGGACTGTTTTGAAAAGTACCATACACGTAACTGGCTAAAGTATATACAATTGCTTTCTATTTCTTAGTAACCTAACTTTCTTTTCTTTTATTCAAACAATTAAAGTTAAAATGATTTTTATAAAATAGTGAAGTATTAGAAAATTTTTGAGTTAAATAAAAAATTTGAAGAATGATCCTGTATTATTTTTGAGGGGATATTTTACAGCTTATAACCTAAATACCACAAATGTCTGATGTCCTGTTTTTAAAAAAGGACACTTTGGAAGCTTTTTTTTAGGTTAATTTTGGCATATATTTCCAGAAAAAATTGTATTCCAACGTCTAAAGCGAAATTATTAAGAAAAGTATCCCTAGGTCTGTAAGGGATATGGATAAATTCAACAAAACGGTCAACAAAAAAATTATTTTTTCTGGGGTTCCTGTTCTCATGCTTGAATTCTGATTCTAGACATTGAAAAACACTTAAATATTAATATTTAGTTCTTTAAGTTTGCTTTGGGCTGACCTACATTGATAAATATATTTTGATTTATTTCACATATCAAAGACGGCAGACAACATCTGGGCCTACTCCGAGGAGCAAGGAGAACGTTTTCACCAAGATGTAATCTACTTTGAACGTCGGGCAGTAAAACGAGAATATGATAATATTTGGGGTTTATTACGAGAGAGCTCATATGAGTATACGGGTAAAATAAATAAAAAAATATTCACTTTTAAACAGTAATATCTGCTTAAAAATCAAAAAATTGCTCTAATTTCTACAAAAGCAAACTTTAACCAGAAAAAAAAATTTTCCTTATTTTTGCAATAGGAGAAATCTTTATCTTACCTTTAAAAATTGAGACGTAAACTTACAATTCACTTGTGGTATATTACGATTCAGGACTGTATTTACACTTTGAAATCAGTTAACTTACATCCTAAGGAAAACCGAGCTCGGTGCAAGTATTGAGGATGATGCAAGCACGGAGTATCTTTTTCCATATAAAATAAAAGAATTTTTATGTGTATTTTAATTAAAAAATCCTTAAGTTAAATATTTTAGTATATGTATATACATAATATAGATAGGTACACATATGTAATATGTATTACGTAGAAAAAAAAAATTTTGATTTTTAATTTTTTGGTACAAGCTCGCTAGTTCAGTACTACGTTTTGAGCCGCTGAAGCGCCCATTCTAGGCAAATATTGACTGTTGGTATTGTCTCCGCCGACGTAACTTTCTTCGTATTGAGAATCACCTGTTTCTTCACCTTCAGTAGAGTTATCATCATTAGCACAGTGAACTTCATGGACTCCAAAGTAGGTTTAACAATCCATTGCTCAATTTCAGAATTGTGTGAATTTTTGATGTATCTTCAGCTAGCAGTAAACGTAACTCTGAAAAGGAGATGTCATCTTCATTATACCATTCGTTTGTTATGTCAAACAATTTTTGAAAAGATTACGTAATTGAAGACACATTAATGGCACTACATGCATTAAATAAAAAACATATTGCGTCTTTCAAGCTAAGGCTTTTCAGAGCTTCTTCTACTGATTTTCCTCGTCAAATGATGTGATGTAAAAGGCTTGTTTTGTAGTTCATTTTCGTAAACCTTATGACATTCTGGTCCATGGGCTATACCAGCAGCAGTACAATTCGGAGGAAGACACATCACCAATATTTTGCCATCAGTACTCTTTATTACGTATAAGTAAAATAGCCTTTTCGGGAAGATTTTCTCCCCGGAGAAACTCTTTTACCTGCAGCTTTAAGAAATTTAAAATTGATAAAGCAAAACATCTACACATCTACAAATGTTTTGTGAAACCATTCTTCAAATAAAACCAAGGTCATCCAAGCACTTTTATTTCCTGTGTAGACAACAGGAAAATCAGCAAAAGTTTTAATTGAGCGTGGATTCAATGATTTCACAATAACCTGTAATTTTAATCTATGATTACCAGACGCATTCGTACAAATAATTTATTCTTTCTTTACTGATTTTATGTCCCGGAGCCGAGGTTTCTTTTAAGCGCACAAAAGTTATATTAGGCAAAAGCTTCCACAGGAAGACAGATGCATCGGCATTGTATATCTGCTCCTTGTTCAAACCTAAATCAGTAATTTTTTTCCCGAAACGCACATGCCTAAGAGTTACAACCATTCATCATGGAAAAAAACGGGACTTCTCAGAAATGTATTCCAGCTAAGTAATTGTTACCAAAATCAGCAAGGTCTTGGTCGCAAGTATCGAGGTCAAAATGTTTTTATGTCGCAAGTACTGAGTGCATAATGTAAAATTTCTTAGTTGCAAGAATCGAGTTGTTTCAAGTATCGATATGTGCAAGAATCGAGGTACCACTGGATTTAGTAATCATGCAACTCTTGTTGAAAGGTATTCGGGTTTGATCATCCGATTGGTGACTACTTATTGATTTTGCAAAAACTGTATACTGGTTTTTAGAACAGTTGCTACAAATTACAACTTTTGAAATTAACCGAAATTTTATAATTTATTTCAGTATTAAGGTTGTTTAACTATGATTATATATTTTTAATTATCTGGTAATATAAAATGGACCACATATTGAAATTGATGTCAATCTCGAGGGAACTAGGAGTAAGTTTTTCATACACGCAAGTGGTGCGCCCAAATTTTGCAGACTCGCCTAAACCTTGTTCTAAGCCCTTGTTGATTGTTAAGCATTATTAAAATGCAAATGCGGCAAGTATGCTAACCGCCGTTATTTGACTGAGAAGTTAAGTGCATACTGAATGGATTCATGTAATTAATTTTAGTAGATAGAACTTTTTGAAAAAGCGCTAACAATAAAATGTACTCGATTTGAATACGAATTGGCAAGTATTTATTGCTTGGAAGTATTCAATCAAGTAAAGCTGTCCTATTTAACATCCATGTGTGGTTTACGATTACAAAGCAAATACGTAAAGAATTCGGATTTACTTGTTTTATTATTAACTTGCTGATTTTTATTTATATTGGTATATTCGGTAAGTTAAAATAACGCCGTTCTCCATCATTATAACATATGGCCTGGAAATCTCATAGCAAAAAATCCGTATTTGCAATGACGAGACTAAATTTTTTTACGAGCGAAAAAGACGCGGAGAATATAATCATCAACCATCTTTTTAATCTCAACAGCATTTCTTCACATATAACTAGTGCTGCTATAAAACAAATTTAAATATTGAACCCGAGTCATTGATCCGAAAGCTATTTAAAAAACATATGCATTAAATTTTTCCAAGTTTTTAGTCAGCTCGAGATTTTATGATGCAAATCTAATTCCGTAAATCGTTCGAACAGCTGCATTCCAATGTGCAAAAGTTAAGTTTGCATTTTAAGTATATTCTCTCGAGCCGCCTTTCAAAGTGTTTTATAGATTCGTTTCAATCAAACTTGTATTTTTTAATCGTAGAATATTTATGACTTCCAAAGTGTACTTTTCTTCCAGTAGTTGTTTAGTTAGAGCAACTATCATGATGAAATCACGTGTCTGCACTGCTGTGCTCCACATGGCGTTTGTAATACATCCGTTGTATGTAACTGTCGCACTGACCACGAAGCCACCATAAACTTCCTAAATATTTAGAAACCTCAGTACGGTCAGTTTTATATATTTTGTTTGAGCGTGTATTAAAAAAATTTCCATCCTGGAAATAAAGCGAAACTTTAGTGTTATATGATTTTTAAACGCAAGCTCTGTGGCAGCTTGCTTTTCCGTTATGCTCTCATTTCTGTTGCATTCAGTTTTACTGTTGTTTCAACAATTAAACTGAATTACGCAAAACAAAGTCATCCACCTTTCAGCACTCCACGGCCATTTGACCTTTCGTATATTTCTGCCCATTTTTGCATTGCACGTTTCTGTTGCAAACGTTGAAAACTTTGCCGTTATGTTGAAGTTACAAGGTATCCACAACAACAAGACTAAAAGAAATATAACTATTGAATAAATGAGTAGACGATTGCAAATTTGTGTCAAAGGTGCCAGGATGCAACGTGACGTATACGTGGTACTTTACTAAATCGCTCCAATCCTGAACTTTCGATGTAATTTGCGTACACAGATATACAAGTCTTTGTGAAAATATAGTATAGTACTTATGGCTGTACACACAAAGACTAGAAGAGGCATCACCAAATGAATTAATAGGATCATCGTAAATTGTCATGAGTATCGCTTAGCGTGCGTCGAATAAATTACGTAGTAGAATTTAAAATATTTTAAATTAAGAAGGTCATTTGGTAAAACACCGAATTTAACAGTCAACAAATGCAATTAAACTAATGGAAAACGTTGGAAACAACGAAACATCTCATAAATGTAATTGAATATCACTTAAGCGATATGTCTGYCTGTCCATCTAACTGTCAGATTGATATCATGCATATCGCTTAACGCACGTCTCACCTCGTTCATTCGAACCAACACACGGTTGCCTACCAGATACAATGAGCTTGACTACACAACTCCATCATCTCCTGAAAATCCTGCAGCCAATATTCAAAAACCACCCACCTCATGGCTTCTGTCCAATGTGACATGAAATTCCACTTATTCCAAATTCAATTATGCAATTCAGATTACACCAATATATGTATGCACATGCTGGTGCGTAAATATCCTTATGTTTCATGCCAAACGCATGCCTATAGGCATTATATGCGCTTATACATATGCATGTATGTACATACTATACATTTAATATGTGCGTAGATATGCATATGTGACTGTGCAATTGAGGAGGATTGGGTGAATGGCAAGTCTCCCATCAAATCGGTGTAATCAAACTTACTATATTCGGTCCGGTCCTCATTTAGCTTTTCATTCTTCATGAAAACGACAATGTAGTCGATGCAGTAACGGGAAACAATTTTATCTTTAAATTGAAGATAAAACAATAATAATTTTGTAAATTATATTTTGACTCCATAGGCAAAGCGATATACTGATTTGGTGTTTTATCTGAACCATCAAACAGTTAATCAAAAATGATATGTACAAAAGGTATTCGAGTTTTGAGTTCGGAATAGTTACACATTTTATGTTTTTAAGTAAAATATAGTACTTAGAACAAAATAGAAATATTTTGGATTGTTTTTTTATATTTTTTATTTTTTCTTTTTAGTTTAATTACTTTAGAAGTTATAAAGAATATACTGAAATAGTCTCACCTATTGGATATTATATACATATTATTTTTATTGGTTACATAAAAATCTTAATTTGTTTAAATATGTGATTTCTCGTGGAATTTGTAAAATGTACGCTTGGTTAAATTTTATTATACATATGTAAATGTGCTGAAAGCGTTTTAAAGCATTATCTTGCCATTTATTTTTAACATTTGACATCTGAGCAGAATCGCAAACGACAGTAATGAGCATGTGAGCACTAAGTATTGGGTTCGTCGACGGAGCGGTTGACTAAGAAACTGTCAGTTACCTATTGCAAAAATCATACAAACAAAACTAACAGGCAATAAAATATGAAATTATGAAAAAATCCGCAGTTTATTTTCAACTTGCAATCACAGGGTCATATTTTTGCATCGTTTTATGCAAGATATTGCCTTTATTTAGTATAGCTTTTAATAGCGCCTGCTGTACGCAATACTACAAGGATATGTTCATATGTATTTCAAAGCCAACCATGATTTTACGGAAGCTTTTGACCATTAATATGATTCGTTAAGTCAATACCGTAAACTTTCATATCTTCATATTCAAAATATTAATTGTTATTTGGTTTGAAATTTGCATAAAGCAATAAATTCATTGTAATTTGTAAAACGACCAGTAGACAGGCATACTGAAATTGTGTGTGCCACTCATGTGCATATTACCATGATAATCCGAAACATAAGTTCTTTTCCCAGATTAGACGTAACTTAAAGACAAACTATTGCCGTGTAGCCGTTTTGGTACGCACATTAAATGCCATTTTTTAATTAGGGATCTTTAATTCCCGCTTACTTCACATGCGAGAAAAGTGATGTTGACTCAGCCAGCGTAGCCGCTGTCTTTTAATTCGCTAAACTATGTCAATGTCGCCATATATCTCATACAGCTCATCGTTCCATCGAATGCGATATTCGCAGTGGCCAATATGCAAAGGACCAGATATCTTTTGCAGAACTTTTTTCTCGAAAACTCGCAATGTCGACTTGTCCAGTCTGGAGAAAGTAGAACTAACGGCGCGGGTGTTGAGGCCGATGATATCAATATCATCGGCATACGCCAGCAATTGAAAGAGTGTACTCTTATAGAAGATGGTACCTCAGCTTCGAATTAATTTCTCCATAAGCAGGTTGAAGCAGTCGCACGATAGGGAGTCGCCTTCGTTTGGTATCGAGTGGCCAGAAATGATTCTTTTACATATGACTCAAGCAGCTCACGAACATCCTAAGAACATCCGTTCGAAGGCGAAACATCCCCACCGCTGGGTTTGGGACCCGACATGTAAAAAATCATACCAATGAAAAGGAACAATAGGCCTCGGATGAGAGATCCCCTTTTGATGACGACCGTGGCATTTGAGTTAATTAGGATGAATTTATTTCACCTGCCTTGATCCTTGCAAGCTGCGAGAGCATAAAATATTCGTTTACACTAGAATTTAGCCCTTTTTGGCTTGTTGGCTTTCTTCTATCACAATTGGATATAATAAGTATACAAGAATAGTTCTTTTTAACTGGAACGAAACTGTAAAATATTTAATGTTGTGAAATCGAATGAATAATAATGAAAACGTTATGAAAAATTTTGATTGAAAGCGACGTTATAATTAATAAATCAAGGTAAATTAACTTACACTTGCTTCCTGTTCCAATAGTAAGTATGTATGTATGTATGTATTTGTCAATGCTCGTGTATGCACGTATGTCTCGATGTTGGGGTCAAATACCCGATATCGTACATCCGGACAATATTTAATTTTATTTATACAGGGTGGCTGATGAAAGCCGCTACCAAAAAAAAATTAAATAACTTTTTTTCTATTTAATGAATCTAGTTAATTTTTTTTTATTTTGCAGATTGACTTTTACATTTAACAAAAATGGATAACTGGGACACTGAAACAAGAATTTGGATTGTCCGCCCCTATCACGCACTGGAGTCCGTAGTTTCGGTTCAAAGAGAGTATACGCGCACGTTTGGCGGCAATCCTCCGAGCAGATGGACCATAATGAAACTTGTAAACAATTTTGCCGAGCATGGGACAGTCAACAGAAGACCTTACCATCGAATCCCTTCGGTTCGAACGGAGGAAACAATCGCTGCTGTAGCTGCTGCCATACAAAGCAATCCACGTGTTTCGACAAGAAGCTTATCTGCTCAAATGGGTGTAAGCAGACAGTCATCACAGCCAATTATGCACAAAGATTTGGCCTTATTCCCATATAAAATTCAAATGGCCAACAAACTGAACGCTGCAGACTTGCTTGGAATTTTGTCAGAAGATGCTTCAAATGGTGGAAGAGGATGGAAACATGTTGAACTGTTTTTTCATGTCTGACGAGGTCCATTTTGATTTAAACGGTAACATAAATAAACAAAATTGTCGAATATGGAGTGCTTCCAACCCACAGATACTCCATGAGAGGGAATTGCATCCACTTCGTGTCACAGTGTGGAGTGCAGATTCATCACGCTGCATTGTCGGGCCCTACTTCTTCGAAGAAAACGGTCACACCGTWACGGTTACTGGGGACCGTTACTTAAGCATGTTGAGAGAGTTTTTCTATCCAGAATTACGCCGAATGAGAATTTCTTTCAACTCTGTGTGGTTTCAGCAAGATGGTGCAGCTCCTCACAWAGCCCAACCTGTTATGACAGAATTGCGACGAAAACTTCCCAATAAACAGATATCCAGAAACTCCACATTCCGTTGGCCACCCAGATCGCCTGACCTTACTGCACCAGACTTCTTTTGGGATTATTGCGAACAGGAAGTCCACAAAGCAAAACTAACAAATTTGAATTAACTAAGGCAATCCATTCGAGAAACAATTGCGGCTATTCCTGTCTCAACTCTCCAAGCAGTAATGAACAACTTTTTGGTAAGATGCGCACATGCATCAACGAGCAGGAGGGAGGGCATTTAAATTCCATTATTTTTAAAGCTAATTAAGCTATATTTAATAAAATTGAATGAGCTTCAACATGAATAAAAGAAAAATGAATTCCATACACTGAAAAATAAATTATTTGAGTCTCTTAATGTAGCAAAATTCATCAGCCACCCTATACAAACTGATTAATTAATTGTGTAATTATTTAACCCCGTTGGCGTGTTAATATAAATGTATGTATTTAAAATTTATCACAGATGAAAACTATTTTACATACCAGTAGCCGATAGCCATTCAATGGGAATTTGCAAATGCTAGCTTTAGCTTGCAAGATTGCACGATGACACAAAATGCAAAAATCCTTCACCGAAATATGCAAGACCATGAGAGCACCCATTGCAAAATCTAGTAATATACTTGTATGAATAGCTAAATCGGTCAAATTATTGTGAATGACATTGGGCATGACAATTGTGAATTTGCGCACATTCATTCTTAACAAAAAACTGTAACTAATCTTTATACTTTAAGCAGAAATTACCTTCCCCAATAATTTAACGGCGAAATATGTCATTACGTTAAAAGACAGCTGGCACAGGGTTGCAATAATTTTTGTACGTCTCATTATACGAAAATAAACATGGGTTTTGGTCTGACATATTTCACATCCATTGCAAATAATTTTCTGCATGTATTTGTTGTTGTGCTGTTGTACCGGGTATGCAATAGTATCCGTATGAGAATACTCCTAAAGTGTATCGCACACTTGTATTACTACTACTACTAATAATAATAAATACTCTTCATTCGTAATTCGTAAATGCGGTACAGCTGTCTCTTATACACATCTAGATGTGTATAAGAGACAGGCAATAGTATCCGTATGAGAATACTCCTAAAGTGTATCGCACACTTGTATTACTACTACTACTAATAATAATAAATACTCTTCATTCGTAATTCGTAAATGCGGTACAGTGTCGTACATAGACAGTAACAAAAAAAAGCAACGCGAAAATTCATTTGATTTTGTTGGGTGACTGTAAACTAAGATTGAGTGAGTAAGTTAACATCATTGAACATTATAGGCCTGTCAACGGAACTTGTAGGTTCATTCACGAATTTTTGCCCTTGCGCGGTGTGGTTTTTTAACAGCCGTTAAGATTTTTCAAAGTAGAATTTGATCAAACGCAATAAAAACGAGTTTTTATCATTGCAAACAAACACAAGTCCAATCGATAATCACTTTAATGTACTGTGAATTGCTTTCAAAAAAGCCGAACAGTATTGGACGACGAGTTAAATAGGCCATATTTCAAATAGTGAAAAAAGCACGTCATCGGTACATATTAACTCTTAGACGTTTAGTGAGGTGATATGGTTTATCTTGATTCATTTTGTAGCTACAAATATATGTGTTATCAAATGCGGTGTTTCAAGGAATAATGCCGGTTTCGCTCAACTTTCAATTAAAATCCCTGGACTTTAACTTTCAACATTCATCCAGATAAGCAATCAGGAAAACAAACCATTCGAATATATAAATCGTCTAAAAATGGTTTCGTCCATAAATAAAAATTTCCACTTGCTTCTCCTAAACCCAAATTTAAACGTTATAACAAGTAGCACACGCACTCCATTACTCAAATACGCCAAGAACAGAAATGCACAAAAATATTGCATACGATAATTGGTTTAACTGTCAATATTTTATACATTCAGATTCAATTGGAAATAAGGTACATTCGACAATGACATCGGATTTTGATTAATTCGTTCTAAACTTGCCCAGACAGACCTTATAATATAAAGTTTTTTTTTTTTTTTTTGGTTTAATTTGTCGGAGGACCTAAAGTACTTACACCCGTAATAAACTAAGATAATCATAATCAATTATTGAACTTATTTTGTACTTAAGCGCTATCATAAATGGATTAAATTGGCCAAAACTTAGTGTTAATCTATATGAGTAATAAAAGAATTTCACACTTTGTTGGTTTTATATGTATATCGATCAATATATAATAGTTTAATAATTTAATAATATGTAATTTAAAGCTGTTTTAAATGAACATATCATATCAACTGAGTGAAAAGTTCCAAAGTATTTTTATTTTTACACTTGAAAACTATTCAAATAAACATT
Source organism: Bactrocera latifrons (assembly GCF_001853355.1). Classification (NCBI taxonomy): domain Eukaryota; kingdom Metazoa; phylum Arthropoda; class Insecta; order Diptera; family Tephritidae; genus Bactrocera; species Bactrocera latifrons. Next base: position 290,819 of record NW_017536075.1, on the reverse strand, counting down.
AACTAGAAGCTCTATCTGCTTTTTCACTTCTAATGTTTTTTTTTTTTTTCCACGAGAAACTTGCATATTTAGCAGTTAAGAAACAAACTCCTTTCTTCTTTTGTTGTGCACGTTTCATTGCATAGAACAAAAGGAATGCAAATATGAACTTTTTTGTGGAAACATATTTTTAATAGAAAATGTTGATGAAAACTTTCAAGAACATTTTCGAAACAAAAGTTTGTAGCATATTTATGGTGTTTCCTCAACATCTCTGAGTCTACAATGTAAGCGCACGAAAAAAATAAATATTTTATAACGTCTGAAGTATAATATTCACAAAAATTATATACTTGTAGATAAATACTTTTAATTTTTAATAAATAGTCTATAAATTCAGGGGATGATTTTACTACTTGACAATTATAACTATGCTTTTCTGAAGAACAAACTGAGAAAAAATACAAAATTTTTACGATGAAAATCTATATAAAAGTTTCCCTTGCTTACGGCAAGCCCTTGTTGTATTTGTTATTATTTGGAGAAGTTCTTTGTAAAAAAAAATTACGAAAGTTGCATCTATAATATAAAAATGAATCAAAATGTGTTGCTAAGCGCATAAATTTCGCCAAATCTTTTTTTAAATGCTCGTTGAAGTTCAGAGATGGTTTTTACAGCAAGAAAAATTCCAATTATTGCCAGAAACTCCCTAAAAAGAGTCCTTTTCTTTTTCCCATACAAACGTTTTCTTTTGTTTATACATACATATGTAAGTAAAAATTAATGTTTGTTTGTTAGTAACGCTAAGGCTCGAGAATGGCTGAACCAATCTTCATGAAATTTACAGAAGTTGTTCGCTGTGGATCTGGAAAGGTTTAGGAATAAAAAAGCTTATTCTTTTCATAAGGAAAAATCAAAAATTTGGCAATTTATAGAAAGTGCCTTTTTTCCATACAATTTTTTTCTTTTATGTTTTTATATTTTGATTTGTAAATTATTTGAATCGTTCAATTTCGGTGGCTTGCTCAATAATTTTTCTTTTAAATAGCCATATTACTCCGGCCATATTACTCCGGCTATTTAAAAGAAAAATTATTGAAAATTATTCAGTGAGAAATTTATGTGTGTTTCAGACGAAGTGATCAATTACAGGTTGAAATTTGTTATGAAGCCACGAAGAGGTCGCGCTAATATCGGTTGGCTTTCTTTTTGCCATCAACGTTTGGCACACCAAGGCACATGAACGAGTACTCCCAGGATGCGATTCCTGATGCAGAGAAAGATCTAGTATTATACGAAGTAATGAAAACCAATATGGTTCATGGATACCATTATCCCACTTCGGTTTGTATGTCTAACAATAAATGCACGAAACACTATCCACGTACTATCGTCCTACCTCATCAGACGACAATGGCAGAACATTTACCATTCAACTTGGAGGAGTGAATATCCAAGTCCACAACATATGAATCGTACCATATTCGCCATTGTTGTCTAATTCACATTCAAAAGCCATGATAATGTTTGATATTGTAGTTTGGTGAAATCGATCAAATACGTTTGCAAGTACGTCATCAAAGAAAGTAACATGGCGGTTATTGGCCATATTCGATACGCGAACTGCAATAAAACGCTTTCCGACTGTTGTGCGCTCCGCAGTTCATTTGGAGAATGGCCAAAGAGTGTTTTTCAACTCAGAGAATACAGTACAGCCAGCGGAAACACTTCCAACAACAAAATTGACATTGACGAGTTTTTTCTCAACTTGCGTCAGTGATTCGTTTGCGAGAACATTGCTCTATTCGGAAATGCCTTGATATTATACACAGAATTCATCGTCGAACAAATAGTTACGCAGAAAGCAAGGCCAACCACTAGATTGACAGCCAGGTGTGTTCTTAACTAATTCCTTAAGACGAATTTACATAATCCACCCGAAAAACGGCGATTACTTATACTTTCGGTTGGTATTAATAAATGTATGTGGTTCAATTTCATTTGAGACATTGTGTACTGTGAATACGAACAAAATTACCTTGCCGAAGACATTTTACATCGTATTCGATAAGAATTGGAAATAGGCAAATTTTGGTTCCAGTGGTTTGATATCAATTCCACCTGCCTTTTGTCAATTCACTTTAAAAAAATATGAACTCATCACGAATGCTTATGCCAACATTGACCAAATTATCGTAACTACGATGGCATGAGTGCGCGCCAGTTATAAGTGGTGCGTTCTTCTATGTACATTAAAGCACCGGAATAGAACATATTGACATTGAAAAAAATGTAGAAAATCCGAAAATAAATGATTTTTAGTACAACGTAAATTCAACTTCCTTTTCCTTTCAAAATACATTGACATAGCTATAGTAGTTTCCGAGATATGTACAAAAAACTTAGTAGAGGGCGGGGCCACGCCCTTTTTTCCAAAAAAATACGTTCAAATATGCCCTCCCTAAAACGTTCCTTTGTGCCAAATTTCATTTTAATATCTTTATTTATGGCTTAGTTATGACACCTTATAGGTTTTCGGGTTTCGCCATTTTGTAGGCGTGGCAGTGGGCCGATTTTGCCCATCTTCGAACTTATCGATAATATCTCAATTTTTACTCAAGTTACAGCTTGCACGGACGGATAGACAGACATCCGGATTTCAACTCTACTCGTCACGCTGATCACTTTGGCATGTGTATATAACCCTATATCTAACTCTTTTAGTTTTGGGACTTACAAACAACCGTTATGTGAACAAAACTATAATACTCTCCTTAGCCACTTTGTTGCGGGGGTATAATTATACGAAAGGCTTTAAGGTTTAAATAAAAATCAACATTTTTTACTCAATGAAAACCCGGCTTTTGTTTCAGAAGTAATTCGAGTGATCTCAGAAATAATGATGCACTTAGTAAAAAGTTCTTTTTTTTTTCAAAATGAACTTATGATCATTTGTCAAACCGTTGGAGGTGAAAGAATATAGTTTTAATTACATTTGTAGAAAATGTATGAACCTTAGTAAGGGAAGGGGCAAATATAAATTTGTTAAGAAAGAAAGGTATCAAGGTTGATGCGATCGTCATCTGGTGACATATTACTGCTAGTTTTTAAAAAGAGATTGACAGTAACCGATAAAACTTGTGCTGAAAGTTTAATTCTTTCCTTGAGTTTTCTCATTATAACAATTCGCCTGAATATGCATGTAAAAAATTTAAGATATGTTAATTGCGCTGTCAGCTGTGCGTTGCTCTACAACTTGATGCACATAATAGACGACTTCAAAAGCGTACTACCAAACACGTACGTACAATATTTATACGAGGTGTGTTCAAAAAGTATCGCGAATTTTGTGTTTTTTCAAAAATTATTTATTTATTCATGAATATCTATTTTGTCCCCTTCAAAGTAATCCCCATGAGATATTATACACTTGTGCCAACGGTTTTTCCAATCATCGAAGCACTTCAAAAAATCATTTTATTTTATTTCTTCTTCAGCTCCTCCTTCGATGCCGTCTTTATCTCGTCAAGGGAAGCGTAACGTCGTCCTTTCACGGGCCTCTTCAGTTTAGGGAACAAGAAAAAGTCACAGCGGGCCAGATCTGGGGAATACTGTGGCTGTGGCATCATTAGTGTGTTGTTTTTATCCAAAAAGTCGCGCACAAGCAACGATTTGTGAGCAGGGGCGTTATCGTGGTGCAAAAGCCAATTTTTGTCAGATCTTTCGGCCTTCTGAGAACATTTTGTACCACCGATAAACGTTGCTTCGGTCCAAGGTAGCTTCTCCGTATGYCACAGTCAACATTCGGAATGCATCCGCGCACTTAATTTCGTTTTTCACCAAAATTTGATACAGGTTCTTTGATCCATACAACACGTACAAGCAAAGCAGCTGTCAACAATTAAATGAACATTCAAAATGGCCGAGCTTGTCGGTAGACGTGAGAGACATGAGTACCAACATAACAAAAGATTCGAAAATTCAAAATTCGCGATAATTTTTGAACACACCTCGTACATCGTCACTATGTAATGTCAAATAACATTGCAAAATGATTCGCGGTATAATTTAACGTTAAATTTACTTTCTCATTAAACTGTTTTGCGAGCGTATAAAAACAAAAAATAATCAAATTTAAATCAAGTATTAACAAATACCGTATGCGTTACAGAACATTATTTATTGCTCATATGCATTGCAATTGACGTTTTCGAATTCAGTCAATTACAGAAATTTGGTGTAAAAAGGGTTTTCCGGAGACCATTCCGAATTGGTCGGAGAACGTTCCAATAGCTCCTGATTTATATGTGTTATAACTAACATCGCTCTCTTTTATGTAGGTTATTTAGATTAAATTTTAATCCCGCGAACTCAAATTTTCAAGACAGCAAGAACATTTGTGCATATCGTTTAAACAGCTCTTGTCAATTTTTATATTATCACATTACCTGAATTGCATTATTTGCCGTTATCTACAATTTATGTTTCTTTTGCGTTGACCCAAACTACTTTACCTAGTAAATACGAAATGTTAAATGCCAAATTTTCTGTGGAAATATACGCTTTTTACACTTAACTAGTTAAAGCCAAAAATGTAGGTATCTACTTCATTACCTAGTAACTGAACTCCATCGTAGCTTATTGGGCCACCAGCTTAACCTAACCTAACCTAATTCATTACGGAGCAAAATTAATAATTTTATATAACAAAATTAACATTTTAACATTAAAATTAAAAGTGTTACATATGTCAATGTGGCGATCTCAAATTTTCCAATTTTAATCTTACAGATGTATGCACACATACATAATATGTATATTGAAAATATGACAAATTAATTAAATTCAGCCTTTAATATATCTTTGTGGCAAAAATGACAAAAATAAGTTTAATACTTTTTGTAGCTACCATATACCTAATGTATTATATAAGAATTTCTAACTTCCTGATGGCTTATATTGAATTGAAAAGAACTTTGAATTTTGGTTATAACTGATAGCAAAAGCATACTGTTCCATACAAGATGAACCCATCAAGGCAGTACATCAAAAAGCCAATTAGAGAAGAACAAGATAGGCGTTTTTTTACGTTGGGAAAATAGCAAAAAAAAAACCCAACGACTTTTATTTGTTCAATCTCTGATGAATACTAAAATACATTTTATACTTTTATAATGACCATACCACGGGCATTGTTATTACGATGATGCCATATCACATCAATACTGCAAAATCGTAACACATATAATTTCGTATATATATATTCATATATCGTGACGAAAAAGTAAATTAAAATTGTAAATAAAACGTGAAATATTTAATTATTCATTAATATAATATATATTTTGCTGCCTTCAAAGTAATCCCCACCGAATGTAATACACTAATGCCAAACATTTTTTCAGTCCCCGAAAGTAATTTGTGGTATGACACTCAACTCCTTCAGCAAATTTTGTTTTATTTTTTCATTCGACTGAAAACGATGATTCTTGATTCCGATGATTCTTGACTTGTTTGCATGTAAAACTCATAAGTTCATGCCTCATGGGCTGTTATTATTCCCTCCATGAATGTGGGATCTGAGTTCGCACGATCAAGCATATCCAAAAACTCCTGTTTATGGTACTCTTTTCGAAAAAACTTTATCTCTATTGGGACGAGTCGAGGAAAAACGCGTTTCATACCCAAAATATCCACCAAAATGATAGGAGCGGACTCGCGACATACATATAGTACATATGTCGATCTCTCTTGTCATCTCTTTAACCCGTGCCTGTCGATTTCAAGCATCATATCCTACACTTTTTCAATATTATCATCAGTTAAGAGAGTAACGATTTCTCCATCGTCTTGAAGGCTTTTTACCACTGGTCAGAAATACAATATCTGAGACAAATCTTTTTTTTATATTTCTATCCATAGTAAAAATCGCAACGCACTACTGAGATGTACCGACTTATAGCCCTAACAGACGACAGCGCTAATAATGATTAGCGAGCTTAATTTAGCTGAATTTGCCAAATTTGAGTAGGCAACACTGCTCAAAAATGGCAGATTTTTGCTATTGACAGATGTCGTTGGAAGTCTGCTGCCTCCTTTGCGTGTACAGCATCAGAATCAGCAGTTTTATATTGCTATTTAAATTATGTGCAAGTACATATTGCATATTAACAAAAACAAATTTGAATATTTCTAGATGGCAGAAAATAAACAACGCACAGTTTGCTATCCATTTTCCCAATATTCTTAACTTTTTTCACACTTTTTCCTCATTAAAATCAATTATTGCTTTTCATTTCACTCTATTATCTTTTGACGTAGTTAATAATAAACGAGTTTTTTTTATTAAATTTATAATAATTTTCCAAAACTACCAAAATTTCTATTAATAATTTATCTTAGTAATTTTTATTTCACTTTTTTTTTTAATATATAAACAAATTTCACTATCAGCTGTCTAAATGCACAAGTCTGCCGTCTGTCACCATAAAATTTCAATGCGCATTAGCGTTGCTTAAGACGCATTAATTTTGCCTGTCTGTCAGGGCTACTAAGCAGCTCATATTTGGCATGGTAATTAAAGACAGTTTACCCACATAGCAAGATAAATTCTTTTGAAATATCATTTCCGGGGACCCAAAATAATGATTTCGAGTGACATTTACCGATGATATTGATCAATAAGTGTAATATTTTAGTGAAATTTGGTCGATAAAAGAAGTCAATTAAGTCAGGCAAAAAAAAAAATATATATATATGTGTGGTATATAAATATTTTTGAATTCATAGGATTTAAACGTTTAAACGTATGTACATATATACGCTCATGCTTACAATCATAGATATGTATGTATGTCTTGTATATGCATATAAAAACGTAAACAAACATCTGAATAGATGTGCGTTGCATGTTGGAAAAGAACTGAACATTGACACTTTACGTGACCTGGAAATTAAGTTCCTAATACGCTGGGCTTATGTCTTGACGACTTGCAGTCAACGACGCTATTGGCACGTCTTTACAAAATTACAGTTTCAAACGCCTGAGAAAACAATGACAAAAATAATAAAAATATTTACGTATGTAAAAAGGAAACTGTGGTTAAATCAAGTGATTGATTGTAAGTGAAAGCAAACAAAATGCATGAAAATGCTGACGAAGAAAAAGCAGCATAGTGTAGATATTTTATACATGTATTTATATGTGTACATATGTATGTGAACGTCAAAATATATAGGTTAAAATTGCATACAATATGTATAGCAGAAATAAAGAGTATTTTTACGTTAAGTATTCATGATATGATTTCGTTGTAGTATTTTTGTGGGAATAATTAATGCGAATAAAAATTTAGTAAATTAGTATAACAAGTTAAGCTAATATTATTAGCTTGTGTAATTGCAAATACATCTTTTGTGTGTAATTCCATCTCATAAATTCGTTTAGCCTTGTTTCTTAGTGCTCTTGGCTGCACGTTCTCCATAGTTGTCGAAAGATATTATTTAGACTTTGATTTATATCACGACTTCAGCTTCCACTAATTGACGAATAATTTGAATTAATTTTTTTTTTATGAAAATCACTTTGAATCGTTGCTTTTTTTATAATTTCACAATGTTCATGATCATCACTGACCACATCAACAATTTCTATTGCGATTTTTAGTAACAAATGCACGTACATCTGCTATCATGACGTTTCATCATCAGATTCGATTCCAGTTATTGAAAAGCGTTAAAGTATTATAAAATATCTGCTAAAATTATGAAAAATTATTTGCTTATGTTTATTTATTGGATGTATAAAGTTAAATAAAATGTTGAAATTATGGGATAGTATACACTGAAATAAACATTCTCTCAAATTTTGAAATTTGAATTTTCTTGTGGAAAGAGAACAAAATAGGGAATCCTCCAACTTCAATCTTTAAACGCTGTTTTCTCAGAATGGTGTTTCTCAAAACGGTTTCCACTCTCAAAGGAAGAGTTTTGAAGATATCTAGTCAAATTTGAAGAGAACACTTTAACGCCATTCTCTATCTCGCTATGGAAGGTATTTTTTTATCTTCCTATTTTTTCTGCGAAAAACTGTGAAAAAAGGGCCAACTTCGATACTTTTTGTTGAAACCGCCGCTTTCTTGTCATATTAAAAATAAAAAAACTTCCAAAGCGCGATAGCGACTTTCATATAGATTAAAATATTTTTGAAATATTTGTTTTAGATCAAAATTGCGGCTGCAATCGTGGACATCGTGCAGGACCTTTTTATTACGTGTCACCCAATAAAATAAACATAAAAATTATTTTGTATTCGTCATGAATGTATTTATTTATAACTGAAAAAACCGGACCGATAAGTTAATTTCAACATAACAAAAAAATCGCGAAAATCAGTGATTTTTCGGAGGGTCACGCTGAGACGATCCCTTAATTTAAACAAAAATTTATTTATGTCGTAAAATGTGCTAATACGTAATTAAGAAGAAACGATACCGATTCTATGGAATTACTTTTCAAATATGTTTATTTAATATTAAGTAATTTATGTAGCAGTGTGAATATGCCTTTATCCTTATTTTTATCGTTGCATCTTTTTTTTATTAAATTGACTCTTACAAGGTTTTTGGAACAAGTAAAGTTAGCTCCTATAAAAATAAATAATTTTATTTCATTTTAACGCAATGGGTTATTCTTAAAAACATTTTGTTTTTTGTTTGTAATGTTTTTAATAAGCTTTGATGAAAACATTACTGAATACTTTAAAATTACAGATCATATAATCGAACATAAAAAGCATTCTCAACCAATTTCGAACTATTCGTATCATTATGTTTTTTAAATTTTAGAAGATGTGACAATTCAAAACAAAGTATACTAGAATTATAAAAAAATTCAACACTAGTTCATAACGACGTAGTCTTAAATATTTAAAATAATTATGTTTTAAACTAAAAGGGTAGATAAGAATGAATTTGTTAACACTACCGAAGTAATCGGCGCCGCTGTGTCATATTTTCGTTGCTCTACTTAGCATAATATTAGGCATTAATTTCGTACAAATAATATAAATATTTGTGCATCACCTATACTTGGCACACTAAACAAAGGACTAATGCATTTGCATTCATTTCTCTTATCTTCTTCATTTGCAGTACAATTACCTAATGGAGTTTGATTATCTACCTAAGTCGGACATCGAGACGGGAGCGCTGAGGACCGAAGAGCAGCTAAAGGATGCCATACGGAAACTACAGGTATGCATGCAGCTCTGCTTAGCCACAACTACCGCACATAAAATAAGTATTGTTCTCAATATGTATTTAAATATTGATTGTAATATTATAGCGCTTTGGCAACATTCCGGCCACCGGTGAGATAGATGAAGCCACACAAAAACTGATACACCGGCCTCGATGCGGTGTGGGCGACAGCACTCGAACAGCCAATTTTTCGCCAGATAATCTACAATATGGACATCATCGTATGAAGCGCTACGTACTGCAGGGACCCAAGTGGGATAAGACGGATTTAACATGGAGGTGAGTGCGATTCATTTTATTTTATGCCAGCGAATGTTGTCCAGAGCTGAAGTACATCTATACAAACATAATCTTGAGTCCTTTATGAAAATGTCCGCCTAAAAGTATACTGCAAATATATTAAGTAAGCGTGTCTAGCGAGTTGAGTGTTTAATGGAATACGACAGGGTGAACGCGCAATTAAAATTTGCAGCAAATTCCAATTAATGCCCTCCTGTTTCAATTTCTCGCCATTTAACGTCTACAGCGCTTCTGAAGGGTACTTAATAATTTTCTTTCCATTATAAAATTGATTTACACTTAATAATGTTGTTTCTGCTTTTTTAGTTGAAAGCTTGTTTATACGTGCATTCGTATCCTCCTTCTAAGCCTGCATATTCTTACATATTATTYCTCCATTATTTTATAACGTTTTTGTATAGTTATTTATTTTATTTTTTTTTTTTGCTTAATTTTGCAGTAACTGCTTTATTAATTGTATTTCCGTTTTCTTCAGTGGCAAGCATCTTCAACTTTGGTGCTCTGGTCACGCATTTTGCTTCCCTATGAGCTGGCGCCACAGAAACATACAGAATGTCCGGCCACTGCAGCCTTTATTCATCTTTCAATTAATTCAAATATCAAACTGAGCGTGTCATGTTAAGCTTTGTTTTTATTACACAAATTTCTGAATATCTCAAAATTTATTTGCAAGACGGTTGCCCGTGGAGAGACATTAGCAGTGTGTCGTCTGGTTTTGCTTGCAACGCTTTGTGCATAATTTGTGCGGGGTTGCAAATACTTAAGCAACAACAAGTGTGTTTTTATGCAAAATTTCAGTGGAACGCCTTCCCTTAAGTAACTCAAGCAAAGAGAAGTTTCTAGTTGCCTCGATTACTGTTTCTTGTAGCATTCCCAAATCGTTCTGAACTTTGCTTCAGTTCTTATTATTTTATAATAATTTTTTGTTAAGAATTTCAAACTTTGTTGTATGTAAGAAAACACTTGCCAATGTCTGTACGTTCTTATTCAAAATTTATATTCAGTGGAAATATTTTAAAGAAGTTTTAGTGGTGTACTAATATAAGAGTGACAATGGATACGCTACGTTGTTACAACGGAACTTTTTATTAATTTAGCAGTCAGATTTTATAATTCTTTCATATATTGATGTCACTTGAAACTGTAAGTATGTAAGTAGTTTTCTTCCACTGCTAATAATCGTCAAAAGGAGGTATTGTCACACTTAAATGGCATGTTTATAAAATCTTGCTGGTCTTACCAAGAGTTTCAAATTCTTAGACTGTCAAAGGAACTATTCAGCGTGACTCGAATATATTCAAGACGTGCACTCATCACAGATGTTAAATTCTTTAGCAGTTAGTGCCAAATTCGTCATAGTATGCGATGCAAGTGTTAATTCGTTTGCTGGAATGTTGATTTTTATTTTAAAGTGTTTGAGAAATTCGCAGTTTAAATAACAAAAGACGGAAGTTTAACGAATTCATTGTTGTTACGTTAATACAAACGAATTAATTATTCATTTCGAGAACATCAATAAAAAAGTAGCTGGAAGAAAATTATTTGTTCCAAAAGTATAATATATAACTTTGCAATAATAAAACAAATTAGCGTGAATTTTTTTCAACATATTTTTTCCATATATTCCTTATTTATAATGGATTTTTTATGGATTGGGGTTATTTATATGGATTGGGGTTAAAATTACCTGTCAAAATCTTCAGAATCTCTAAGCACCTATCAGAGTCATAAAACTTCATACACATATAGTATTGTTTGGCAGCCAAGTATTATTAAATATATTAAAACTATTAACCATATACGGTGATAAAATTATATTTGTTACTGCATACCACAATGAATAAAAAAGGTAACCTTAAAATGCGTTCTGGTAGAGAACTCTATTTCTCAATACTCAATTTGTTTAGACTTTAGCTTAGCTAAGCATTCTCTCCGGCTTTGTAAAATTAAAATTAATTAACGTGATATTCTTTTATATATACTGGAGGTAGATTAATGCCTCATGATGTAGATATGACTATGAATATCATGCATATATGTACATATATAGTGAAAACTCTCCTCGACAGCTCTTATCGCCGGACAGGTCTCTTTAGTGGACAAATTTCTTGGTCCCAAAATTTTCGCCTTGTTTCATGAAGGAATCATGCTCCCTTAAGCGGATGCTCCCTTGGACGGACGCGAAGACCTTTTTTATTACGCACTATCTCCCATGAGCGGACAACTCTCTCTCCAACTTCACCATTTGTCTTGCTTTATCCAGTTTTTAAACTATTGGTCGACAAACGCATGACAACCATAATTTAGAGTTTGTGTGGGGGAGTTTGTCTCTTCCCTCTCCCAAATTGTTATACAGTTTTCTCATAGCTATGTACAAATTTTTAAACAAGCAAAGAAGCAAAGAAGAAATCGTATTCCCATACTTCATCAAACATTTTGCTTTTCACTGTCGTGGCTAGCAACATGCGTCAGACAAGTAATGTTCGTTACACTCTGATTACATAGAGAGTGACACACTTCAAGCGACATCTGTCAAATATTCAAATAAACACGTTCTTATGGACACAGTTATGTAGTTGTGCAGCAGTTTCAATAACTGTGTAGCAACTATCCGTCCAGTTCTATGTGTTCAGCACTCTGAAACCGATCAAAAAAAATTAGTGTCATGAATTCAGATATTATTGGTTTGATATTCGAAACAGAATTTGTATCGGTTTTGGGTCGACGGAAACCAATTTTAGCGGTTTTGCTATCAGAAACAAAGCAACAAGATAGTTGCCCACAGATTTTAAATATAAATTAAGAAATCAAGTTATTTTATTATTTCGAATTGATTTATCTTTATTTCTATAGGCGAAAACATAAGTATAAAACAAGAAATGTCTTAATTATTAAGTTTTAGGAAAAAACTGGATATTTAAAGATATTAGATTAACAAAACGTAATAAACGTAATTTATGTAACACCCGAATGCGTCTTTATTCGTTCGATAAATGTTATCTCTTAAAATTTTCCTTTAATTCGGAACTTATTAAAAACTTTAATAGGATTGCTCCCAAATGTATTCATTTGCAAGTTTTGTCACATTAGTAAACAGCTGGTTCGAATATTGGTTTTGCGTATGTTCGAAAAGACGAAAATCCAATCAGATTCTGTGACACTATTGAAAATCAGAATTGGTTTGCAATTTTGACAAGCTAAGCAATTTTGTCTTGGATTCCACAACACCGCTGTATAATTAAATAATTAAGCAAGGAATTATCACTATGCTTATATTTCTAACTTTATGGCGAAATGATTGTGTCCTTGCATTAATAAATGACTCTGAAGTTATAGTCACTTGGCAATTCCCACCAACTAAATCCTCCACCAATTTGACCCATCCGGAAAACTCCGTATTTGGTTTTGCCCGGGTATGTATCGTACCTTTTCCAAGGTGCCTGCTTAGAACTTTCACAGCCATTCTAACTGTAAACACGCATTGAGTACTATTATTGGTGTGGCGAACCAATAATTCTGAATATCTTTTATAGAGTGAAAATATTTACTATGCTAAATAGAAGACCTCGTTCTTTACTTAAACATCTCGGGAAGACCATTAAAATATTGTTCTCGACGATTCCTAATCCTAATAATTATTAAGGGAACCATTACCACGCACGCAAAACGCCATGTCCTGAAGGCATTAATTGTGTGTCACCTTGCATCTTTCTGATTTTTACAAAAATTTTCTTTTACTTATTAATTAATCTCTTTTAATTGTATCGGATCTTCAGAAGACCCATTTTTCCACACTTTTCAAAAAAATTCGGAAAGTATAGAGAAAATTTTTGAAAAAAATAAGCTTTAATATATATTTGGTAGTTGTTTCAGCAGATCGGTTGTAGTATAGAATGATAATTAATGTGCAAAGTGGACTGGATGTTAAATCGACCACCAGCCGAAAACGATATGACAAATATTTCCACTTCACTATTTCTGTGTCTTGTGAGCTCCAATGTTCCAAATCATCATTCATGTCATCAATTTACATTCGTTTGAATAAGAAATTCATGCAGTTTGGCATATTCTCATTTGATAAACATTTTCGCAAAAATTCATTCGATTTGGCTTCAAATACTGGGATTTATGTTCGTCTGATGGCTATTTGTATTCCTTCATTCCATACAGCGGGGCAAATGAGAATCGAGAACCCAAATACAAAAACTGCGGCTTAGGTCAAATGGTCGTCTGAAGTTTTTGAACCAACTTGACGATTCACGTGAGCATTGTGTTGCGTTTGACAACTTCTTCACTTTTCATAAATTGATGAGTCCCCTCCCCTCTTTGGGATATTGTGCTACCGGCACTATTCGTGATAATCGTACGAATAAAGCGAAACTTACTGACATCTAATCATCTAAGAAGAAAGAACGCCTTTAGTTAGATTACACATTTGATCCGAACAATAATGTGCTGATAGCCCGATGGAACGACAATTCTGTTGTAACCATTGCATCGAATCATGAGGCAATTGAACCACTGCATCGTGTGAAGCGATGTCTAAGCGGCAAGTAATATTATGTTGATATGCCACACATCGTAAGAGCATACAATAATCGAATGGGTGGTGTTGATCTCTTCGATAATGTCATTAACAATTATTTGCGTCCAATACCACGACACTGATAACAACTGAATTTGATGCTGCAAAGTGAACGCTTGGAAAATTCATTGTGCTATCGTCAAATATTAAAAGGAATAGTCACGCACCACCGAGAGATGTATTGCACAAAAAATAGAACCAATGGATCAATTACATTTCCGTATTTACGTTGCAGAATGTTTGCTTCGAATGGCAATACCGTCGATGTCGTCTTCGGAGTCGTTGACTAAACAGTCAACAGTTGTTCGAAAATCCGAAAACGCCGCTCAGAAAAGTGTTCGTAAAGACAAAGTTGGACATGGTATTAACAAATTAGAGAAGCCTCGTCGTTGTCAAAATTGTCACAAACATTCCCCATATAGATGCACAACATGCGATGTAGCACATGTTTTGTGCTTTAATCAATTCCATGAAATATAAAGGTAAGATATTGAACGTTGAAGAAAAGTTTTTCAAAACTTACTTATGACATGTATCTATCTTTTATTGTAAATAAAATATAATGTATAATTGAAAAATTGAACAAAATAAACGTTTTGAATGATAAACTCTAATAAAACACTGTTTCACTTTTGTAAGTATCGCTTTCGGCTGATGGTCGATTTTTCGACGACATTCCCTTGGCTAAACGGCATAACATAAAAATCTCAAAAATTTTAAAGCATTGAAATTTTTCATACTAAACAGTATATAAAGTTTGAATGAAATCAAAGCAGTGGATTTAAGTGCGGCCCGAAAGGGTTAACTGGGCTTCACAATATGGTACATTATTGAATGTGTTAAAATCAATTGCATTGCATGGTATAAAATGATTTTATAGAAGTCGGTATCAAAATTGAACGATAGGAATGGCACTGCACACAATTAGGGAAAACGAAATACCTCAGGACCGATTTAAATTCCAAATTCGGTAGATCAAATTATAATGATAGTTTCATCTTACGGTGTAAAAATGAGCGAAATAATCCTAAAAACAGGCCTACTTCCTATAGAATATAATTCTAAAATCCATCTTATTCTTCCTATTTCCTGAATAGTTCCTTTAACTTTCAGTTGATTTTATATCATTTATTATCTCATTCATATCATTTATTACCTCAAATAAATTAAGAGAGCTAGCTTTTCCAAAAACAGTGTATATTTGTGCACAAATTGGATCAAATCGGGCAAAAACTTTCTAGTCCCCATATACATATCTAAGATCAGGATTTTCAAACATAAAGTTGACTTTACTCCATATAGGTACATACATATATTGGTGATGATATGAAAGGTACCTTAATGATACATCTTAACAGAGCAACTTTTTCGGTTAGTAATACAGTTGAACTTATTGAATCAGCATAATTCACAAAAAGGCTTCGAGTTAGAGACATTATACAAGTTTTCATTAAAACATAAAATTTTTCAAAAATCTGTAAAATATTGATTTATTTACAGTTTTATTTATTTACTTCGCACAAAGCTTTTTGCTTATACAAGTATAAATGTAATACATATTTTCATTAATTTTTGGCAGTGAAAAGATTAATATTCGTATTTTAATAGTATTTTAAAATTGGAAAGGAATCCATTACAACAATTTTGGATGGTGGTGGAATAATTTCTTCTTCGAAATCCTCATCGTTTCCCATTACGCTGGAAGTCATATTCGTAAGGTCTGAAATATTCTGTCCACAATATCATCTGTTAATCTGCTGAGCAAATCGCATTGTTAAGGCTTAAAGCGGAATTTTCTCGATAAATACGACTTCAAAACTCACGTGCCAATTAAAAGTTCGATTTATCGAAGGAAATTTGTATGAAATTCGACTGCTATTTCCAATTCGCGAGTTGGGGTTATGGAGAGTTATGGAAATAAATTTTTCACGAATTTGACTTCTAAATGCTATTGCCAAGTGAAGAATTAAAGTTATGGAGCATTTCAAGCTATAAATATTCGAGTTATGGAAGTTCAACTGTATATATTAATGCCCAAAATATATAAAAACGCATAAATTTACCCCTATCTCTCATATACCTAATATAAGATTTTCAAACATCCTGTTGGCTTTTTAAAGTTTGTATGGGTCAGTATGTAAGGTATTTTAGCAATTTTAACTGAAGGTGCAATTTTAAAAATATTAAAGTTTAGTACCAAAAATATATGAAATTGGCCAAAGAGCTGTCATACTGTAAAATATTCTTACACATCTTATATAGTTTTCTAAAACAATAATATGGTTTGCCGCTGAATATGAATGGAATTGGTCTAGACATTGGCCCAGTCCCCATATACTTTATCGTATAAAGTTTGGCACATAATGTATTAAATTTAGCCTCTTCGATTGAGTTTATTTCAGACATTTTACACTTGAAAACTTTAATATTATTTTATTTTATTAAAATATACATTTAATTGTAATTCATTCACAATTTCGTCCAATAATAAATGCTAAATTCTTTCGCATCAATTTTTATACTCTTGCTACCAGTTGTTATAGAGTATTATAGTTTTGTTCACCCAACGGTTGTACGTATCTTCTAAACCTAATCGAGATAAAATAGATAAATTTGAGCAAAAACTTTCTTTACACCCCATAATGTATGATTAGTTTTTTAGTAAGTGACATGGTAGTAGCATATCGATATTACCTCAACTTCCATATATTACATATGGTATATGAATATATAAAATTGCTTGGATTTCGATGCTGAGGTTGACATTTTACACTAAAAGGTATTTCCCTGGCTTTGCTTCTTGTAAGTTCGAAGAGTATGATATATACCGTTGCATCCGAATTTAGTTCTTCCTTACTAGTTTTTCATGTACCTTTGCATTTCAAAGAGTTTTTCTTATTAATATAAAGTTTTTACAGGGTGTTAAAGTGTTTTTCCGGCTTTGTTTCTTGTAAATTGCAGAGTATGAAATGTTCGGTTACAACCCAACTTATCCCTTCCTTGATTTTTATGTTTTTCGAATGTGAGAAAATATATTTTTCACGGGAAAGTGAAAAAACAAAAAACTCGGTAGGAGGATAAATAAAAAGATGCCGATTAATCTGTTGGACCCTATTGAAATACAATTACGACAATAATATTGATCCAATTTCTCTGGGTTAATTTTTTGTGATAAACACAAGTAAAGCGCCCTAATGGCATCTTATTTGTTTCCTTAACCGTCCTGTGAATTATTTCCTCAATTATTTACGACGCAACTTCGAAATGAATTCGCAGCAATTAACCTACTTTCTATATTGTAACGGTACTAAGGAAAAGAAACGTCTCGAGGTGAATTCCTTCGATGCAGAAAAACATATTAACCTCATACATGTACTCAAATAGGTGTATATGTATGTGTGAAAGAGACTGTTCTGCAAAAGGATGCATTACATTATGCTTCCAAGTACCCCGTTACACAGCACTTAGTATGCAACAAAGTGCTTTGTCCCTCTGATTGTAGTAGTTTGGCTTTGCGCATTTTCCGTTGCTGCTTCTTTCTGTTTTATTTTTTTGCAAGTTAGTACTCATTTTGCATAGGAATGAACGATGCGAAGGACATCCCACTCCACATACTTTCTCCTTTGTCAGGCGATAAATACATTTACATGCAAGTGTGGATGCGTGCCGTTGTCCTCGGATGTCCTTTTGTCAGTGCATTTTATTGTAATCGTGTTACCGGATGTGTTTATAAAGTAATTGTATTGCTTTTTGATATTATTTGCCATTTGTTGCAAATGCAATTACTGCTACCGCTGCAGCAGGCTTTTATTGACCAGCGTTGTTATTGTAATTAAAAAACAATACCCAGTGGTGATGGCCATACCTTGCCTATTTGAGTGTGTTGCCTGCAGTTCCATAAGCGCAACTAGTACACAATATTGCATTAAAATTATTCGTAAAGTGGCGATGGATTTTGTGCTGCTTACTGCGCAACATTTGCATTTCATTTACAAAGTTACAACACACGCGTCACTCAGTTCTATATCCAAAACACATGCACCACGCAGTCAGTGAAGAAATTTAGTAATACCAACATATAAGCATATAAATAGCAAAAGCGTGATATAAACATACACCGTACTGTCTACATATTTATATGCAAACTCACACATACTTGGATGCTAAGTCCTTGCCTCTAATAACATTATTTAGTCCCTGCAATTACGCGAGTTGCAATAGATATTGATTGGGGAATGAAACAGGCAAGCGAGGTGCGAAAAAATGCCTTGCAACATCAATATTAAATGAAACAGCGACTTAAGGGATAAAAAAAAAACAGCAGAGAAAAGAGCTGCCACAGTTTTCTTTTCTAACATACGCATATACATATAAGAGAACCAACAGAGCCAGAAAGTGTGCGAAGGACACAAAACTCAATCCTTATTCATAGTAATTTAGCTACAAATCAGTATTCAGATGGTGCAGTATCGTGGTGT
The DNA here is from genome assembly GCF_001853355.1 of Bactrocera latifrons. NCBI lineage: Eukaryota > Metazoa > Arthropoda > Insecta > Diptera > Tephritidae > Bactrocera > Bactrocera latifrons. The sequence continues at coordinate 272,217 of NW_017536075.1, read as the reverse complement.
AAAAACCAAAACTTGACATCCCATAATTCCGACCTCTTTTCTCGAATAGCTTCGGAATGCAATACTTCTATATAATATAAGAAAACTGTCAACATAACCTTGATTTTTGACCTGCTTTGACGTGGTTTTTTTGGTTTCGGCTTACCTTTGGCACGGAATTCAGCCGATTTATCACCTGTACTATCGTTTACTAAACTCTAATGATTATTCTCATTTGACATTTGGTACAGATGTCGCTGATAGTCATACCAAACTAGAAATATTTTGACGAAGAGATCATACTTTTATTACAATTTTCAACTTCAAATCAACCCAACTTTACTTTGGTGTGATGTGCATCAGAAAAGGCCTTCGTGATCTGTCAAATTAATTTTAGCTCCCTAATGTTAAATAAATCAACATTTTACTTACAATTAAAAAAGGAATATTTTTTTTTTAATTAGATGAAGGAACCTTACCACAAACTCTCCGTTTCCTAGTTGTCGGTGTTATCCAGAATGCATGTCTCTCTCATGCCAACTTCCCTGCATTTCCTGCATGTATCGTCATCACTTTAATGTGATGCCAGTAGGTTGTGACCTGTAAATATACCAACAGCCGTCCCTTGGTCCTTTCGAGAGCGTGTGAGTTTTCCCAAAGGGATCTCTTGCCGATTTTGCATGTACTTAAGGCGTGTCTGCTCTTTGAAAATTTCGCTGATGCGAAGCTAGGTTTTGATAAGTTTTAATTACAGAAATTGCGATGCACTTATTTTAATTCGTTTGGTCAAATATAATTCAAAACGACTAGTGTTGAGTTTTAAAGTAATAGCTTTACCATGTTGCATCTATAGTATATATAATTTACATTTTAATCAATCCATCGTGAGTTAATGACATTTTTAATTTTTAAAATGGCTGTGTATGTGAAACCTTGCAACAGAGCAATTTTCTTCTTCTTTACTGGCGTAGAAACCGCTTACGCGATTATAGCCGAGTTAACAACAGCGCGTCAGTCGCATCTTCTTTTCGTTACGCGGTGCCAATTGGAAATGTCAAGCAAAGCCAGGTCCTCTTCACCTGGTCTTTCCAACGAAGTGGATGTCTTCCTCTTTCTCTGCGCAACAGCAGCTGCTGTCTCTTGATTCGTTGAACTATGTCAACGGCGTTGTATGACTCATACAGCTCACCGTTCCATCGAATGCGATATTTGCCGTGGCCAGCGCAGAACCTTTCTCTCGAAAACTCCTAAAGACGACTCATCAGATGTATAGCAGGACGGGAGTTATGAGTGATTTATAGAGTTTGGTTTCTGTTCGTCGAGAGGGGACTTTGCTTCTCAATTGCCTACTCAGTCCGAAGTAGCACCTGTTGGCAAGAGTTATCCTGCGTTGGATTTTCAGGCTGACAATTTTGGTGGTGTTTACACTGATTCCCAGATAGACGGAATTATGTACGACTTCAAAGTTATGTCTGCCAACAGTGACGTGTGAAGCAAGTCGGGAGTGCGACGACTGTTTGCTTAATGACATTAGATATTTAGTCTTGCCCTCGTTCACTGCCAGACCCATTTGTTTTATTTCCTTGTCCAGTCTGAAGAAAGCAGAACTAACTGCGCGGGTGTTGAGGCCGATGATATCCATATCAATGCAGATTTCCCGCAATGGAGTAAAGTAGGCTTCTAGAGAAACCTGTGAAAATTACTTGTCGCAGTTTTAGCCGAGAAAACAGGAAAGTTTTACACTGATGGAAAAGGTCGTATTTAGTTAATTCAAAGTCGTATATAAAAAAGTATAAAAAAATAAGTTGAAGTTTCATGACAAATACGAACTCTCGAATCCCTATATTTTCATTACAAATTTAATTTTTACTGAATTATACAATGATGGTAACACTAATTTGAATACCCTATTTCCAAATCACATTAATACCTCAATGTATAACAGAACTTTAGTGTTCCGCCCAAGATCAGAATTTGTTTTTAAAAGCCCGTATTGTAATATTTTCTCTCCAAGTGAATACCAGGGAAAGTTCAATATTCGATAAGGTTCACTTAAATTTATTTGCCAGTTGATATTGTTTGAATGAATTGCAGCAATGACTTTGGCGTTTTAATTACAAAAGGGGTTCACTAGCATTTTAGGGGCCAAACCATTAAGCGTTTCTAAATTAAATACATTTACGTACTCGAACCTTGAAATAATATCTCCTCGTAAGAAAATACCAGATTCAGTTGATTTTGCTGTAATCAAAAATATAGATAAATTGCACTCCTTATAAAACGAATTGGCTATATATAAAAAATACGTCAGTAGCCACGTTAATATTGAGTACAAAATAAAAACAGGAAGATATATTGACGAAAGTGTAAGAGAAGTCAATGATATAATAACCAGCGCAGCTGTCTTAGCAACACCAAACAAAAGCTATAATCCGCTTGGTTTCAGCCTCTAATAAAGAAATAGAAATGCTTGTAACTGAAAAAAGGCGAGCAAGACGGGAATGGCAGATAAATCGTTCCCCTTCCACTCAGCTTCAATTAAAATCTGCTGTACGTAAATTCAAAAAAAAAAAGCGCTCACGCTTAAACATGAGGAAGAATTGAACACCGACATATATATAAAGAAGCTGTGTCCAAATTCAAACTAGCAAAATTATCTTTGGAAAGCCCAAAAGTCAATGAAGCCATCCACTACCTCCAATATGCCTATACGAGACATGGGTGGAAATTGGACTCGAAGCGACGCGGAAAAGGCTAATTGTTTTGCAAATCACCCAGAAAAGGTATTTCAACCCAATTTGCCAAAGAACAACTTTAAGCTGTCAATGTTGCCCAACACCGCTAAAGAGTCGCGCGAGTCTCTTAAGACTTCACCTTCTGAAGTTACTGGTATCATCAAAGAACTTAATCTAAAAAAGTCGACGGGACATGATAATATTTTCCCAAAAATGCTAATTGAGTTATTAATTATTTCTGTAGGGGTGCTCTCTGCTCTTCAATGCAATTCTTAGTTTCGGATACTATCCAATTTCATGGAATAAGTCACAGACGCTAACAAGATAAGGAAAGCATTTGAGGACAGGGAGTACTGTTCAGCAATATTTCTAGATGTAGCTCAGGCGTTTGATAAGGTGTGGTACGAAGGTCTTTTATACAAGATTAAAAAAATTGTACTTTTAGAATTGTATAAATCATTGGAGTCTTATTTAAAAAATAGAAACTTTATTAAAAGTGGGAGATTTCATACCTGGTGTACGACAGATAAGGGCTGGTGTACCCCAGGGTAATGTTTTAGTCCCAACACTATAAATCATATATATATATACAGCAGATCTTCCAACAGCTAATAATATATTAACTTCAACTTTAGCGGACGACACAGCCAAAGTGAGCCATAAGAAATGCCATATTTTAGCATCAAGAATATTAGCGAAGCATTTAAGTTAGGTCGAAGAATGGCTAGCGAACTGGCGTATAAATGTGAATGAACAGAAGTGTAAGCATACTACAGTAAAAATAAACAATATTTTAGTACCCCAAGCGAGGATGGAGTCATGTGTAGAAGTTCACGCAAGTGAGGAAAGTTTTCTGATCGCCATTCACTTGGGAGTGACCAGAATCGATTCTTTTACATATGACTCAAGCAGCTCACGACTTCCGGTCCTTGACCAAGTATCCTCTGGGTAGCCTAAGAACATCCGTGAGGGTTGTGCGCTGGGCTTGGGACCCGCCACATAAAAAAAACCACCCCAATGACAACGCCACAACAGCCTCGGATGAGAGACCCCACTTTCGATGACGACCATGGCAACGAAATAAGGACTACGAATTGAGGGCATGCACCTGGAATGTCCGGTCCTTTAATTGAGAAGGTGCCGCTGCCAAGCTGGTTGATGTCCTCGTAAAAATAAAGGCTGACATCACCGCCGTCCAAAAAATGCGATGGACGGGACAAGGACAGAGACGAGTAGGTCCTTGTGGCATTTACTACAGTGGCCATATAAAGGAGCGCAAGTGTGGTATGGGATTCGTGGTGGGAGAGAGACTCCGTCGCCGAGTACTATCATTCACCCCGGTGCATGAATGTCTAGCCACAATCCGCATCAAAGCGAGGTTCTTCAACATATCGCTGATTTGCGCCCACGCAACGACGTAAGAGAAGGATGATGTGACCAAAGATGAGTTTTATGAGTGCTTTTAAAGCACTTATGAGAGCTGCCCCTGCCACGATGTCAAAATCGTGCTTGGCGACTTTAACGCCAGGGTGGGCAAAGAAAGTATTTTTGGCACTACGGTCGGTAAAWTCAGCCTCCACGAGGAAACATCCCCGAATGGGTTGAGGCTGATCGACTTCGCCGGGGCCCGAAATATGGTTATCTGTGCAGCAAAAAACGTACGCCATCAAACACAAGGAAGGTTCGACGTCGAGAAGCTGCAATCACAGCAGACAGCCGAACGATTTTCTACTCGGCTTGCACTTTTGCTCTCTGAGAGCACTCGTCAACAGTGAACGAGGGCAAAACGAAATATCTCCTGTCACCAAACAAACAGCCAATGTATTCTCGACTTGGCTCTCACGACACTGCTGACAGTCATAACTTTGAAGTCCTGCGATATGGTGCAGAGGCTTGGACGATGACAACAACTGATGAATCGAAGTTACGAGTTTTCGAGAAAAAAGTTCTGCGAAAGATATCTGGTCCTTTGTATGTTGGCCACTGCGAATATCGCATTCGATGGAACGATGAGCTGTATCAGATATATGACGACATTGACATAGTTTAGCGAATTAAAAGACAGTGGCTACGCTGGCTAGGTCATGTTGTCCGGATAGATGAAAACACCCCAACTCTGAAAGTATTCGACGCAGTACCCGCCGGGGGAAGCAGAGGAAGAGGAAGACCTCCACTCCATTGGAAGGACCAAGTRGMGAAGGACCTGTCTTCACTTGGAATATCTAATTGGCGCCACGTAGCGAAAAGAAGAAACGACTGGCGCGCGGTTGTTAACTCGGCTATAATCGCGTAAGCGGTGACTACGCCAATCAAGAAGAAGAAGATTCCTAGTAAATCTTACTTTATGTGTTTCATCATACTACTTTTCCGAATGCAATGTCGAAATGTATTTAAAATATCAGTTTTGGAATAAACATCCACTTAACTTTTCTCTAATCGATTATAAACCTAATGTTATATTATATTTTACATAAATTATACTATATTTTTAAAATTCAGTTATCAGGCATAATTTCTAGATGTATGCATCTTCGGATTATCCAACTTGGACCAAAAATAAACACTTGTTGACGGTTGATTTTAGTAAAATTGTATCACACATTTTCTTATTTTGTACACTCTAACATTACACCATGAGTCTCATTATTACTTTATGCACAGCGAAGCTTTTAAAAGCCAATTATGCTGTAACTTTTACTAAGGAAATATAGATAATGGATAAATTTATGATCACAATATAAACCCCACAAAATAATCTCATAAATACACGTTGATGGCTTTTCTCAATTTTACTGCAAAAGTTTGCGCAAACTTTCAATAAAATGACATAATATGAAGCGTATATTTAAGTAAGTATTTATATATTCTAAGTATTCCATAAACAGAAATGAATTAGGTCACTTATAGCAAACCATTGGGTTTGAGAAAAGGTAAATACAAATAAAATGTGCTTTGGATCTACATACATAAGTAGTTATATGAATGAAAAAAAAAAGCTTAGTGACGCCAATCATCACCAGCCGTGTTATGAATCATTCGCACACATAGTTTTCTTCATCCAAGACATATTCAATGGCCTTTATAGCTCCAGTGTGAGGGTGAAGCTGCTAATGTTATATAGTGGCGAGAAGATTAGTGGTAATAAATTAAATCTCAATAAACTTTTCGGCATGATATAAACCTTTTTGACATCATTGGTGTCGATGGCAATGTTTCTAATATAGAAGCATTGTTTATTATATTTACGGAGAAACTATGGATTATTTGCTAGATGTATGTCTGTATAAGTTTGAAGTTTTCGCAAGGCGCGTTTCCATTTTGATTGAATTTCTCAAGATTTTAGGAAAAGTTTATAAAAATAACTTGATACACATAACATGGCTTAACTTCTGCAAGTCATCTGAAATATATGGAGATCTGCAGAGTAGGCAAAGTAGACGAGAACATTATACTCAATTTGTATCACCTGCGAGTTAGTTTTTCAAGTTTGGAAACATAAAAACAGTCACACGGAGAACAGCGGTTCGGTTCGGTTGACGGTAACGAAACGACGCAGTTCGAATTGCTTTTAACTTTAAATGCTTATGTTTATTCATATAGTCGTAATATAAGTAGTTGCTATTACCATAATTAAGATACCATTTTGTTTGGCAAAGGATTCTTAATACACAAATTTGAAGGTAAAAATAAGTACTTAAGTACACAGAAAAGATTTCTATACATAAATTTCAACGTCATCAGGGAATTTATTATTTTATTTATTGTATCTGCTATTTCTTAAAGCCTAACAATAAGATATAAACTCTTAAATCTATATAAAAACTAGACAGGCTCAAGCAAGTGATTGAGCTGTTTTTGGTGATACGTTGCTCCTTAGTATGCAGGCTTATCTCTTCTTTTAAGGCGTGTTTGATCGCATGAAAGTACCAAAGCATTAGCCAAAGGGTTTGGGTGATCTCGGAGTTTAGATATATATTTAATTCTACTGTCTTCTACTTCTTTCTTTACCATCGGGATATCAAGGTTTTATGCATATTTTCGTTACGCATGTACCAACGCAATGGTGAAAACGTGAATATTCTAAGCATTTTTGATTAAAACCTTTGTAATATATCAATATTAGTTATACAGGTCGTACCCCACAGTTGACGGCCATACATCCAAATCGGCTTTATGACCGCATTATATAAAAGCACTTTGTTGTCTAGGCTAAATTTAGTGTTTTTATTTAAAAGCCAATTTAAATTTGTAGCTCTAATCTTTATACATGTTATTTTACTAGAGATTTGTTTCCTCCACGTGAGCCTCCTATCTAGGTGAACACCAAGATATGTTACTTCGTTCGCTTCTTTTTCTTCTTGATTGTCGTAGTCACCGCTTACGCGATTATAGCCGAGTTAACAATAGCGCGCCAGTCGTTTCTTCTTTTCGCTACGTGGTGCCAATTAGATATTCCAAGTGAAGCCAGGTCCTTCTCCACTTGGTCCTTCAAACGGAGTAGAGGTCTTCCTCTTCCTCTGCTTCCCCCGGCGGGTACTGCGTCGAATACTTTCAGAGCTGGAATGTTTTCGTCCATCCGGACAACATGACCTAGCCAGCGTAGCCGCTATCTTTTAATTCGCTGAACTATGTCAATGCCGTCGTATATCTCGTGCAGCTCATCGTTCCATCGAATGCGATATTCGCAGTGGCCAACGCGCAAAGGACCATGAATCTTTCGCAGAACTTTTCTCTCGAAAACTCGCAATGTCGACTGATCCGTTGTTGACATTATCCAAGCCCTGCACCATATAGCAGGACGGGAATTATGAGTGACTTATAGAGTTTGGTTTTTGTTTGTCGAGAGAGTACTTTGCTTCTCAATTGCCTACTCAGTCCGAAGTAGCACCTGTTGGCAAGAGT
>NW_017536075.1:253263-263921 GCF_001853355.1 Bactrocera latifrons | reverse complement strand
CTCCATAATTTAAGTATGCTCTGGGCATCGGTGACTAGATCACCTTTGGGGGTTCTACAAGAGTATGCTACAGTCTTGAAACCTTCTGTAAGCCGCCGCATTTTTTCGTAGAATTTTCGAGCATGACCTTTATCGGCCAGCTTATCAAGCTCTTCGTACTCATGCATTTCGGCCTCTTTCTGTTTTTGTCTGCAAATGCGTCTTGCTTCCCTCTTTAACTCTCGGTACCTATTTCATCCCGCACGTGTTGTGGTCGATCGTAACGTTGCTAGGTAGGCAGCCTGTTTTCTCTCCGCTGCGACACGGCGCTCCTCGTTGAACCAGCTGTTCCTTTGTACTTTCCGAAAACCAATGGTTTCGGTTGCAGCTGTACGTAAAGAGTTTGAAATGCCGTCCCACAGTTCCCATATACCGAGTTGTTGACGAGTGCTCTCAGAGAGCAGGAGTGCAAGSCGAGTAGAAAATCGTTCGGCTGTCTGTTGTGATTGCAGCTTCTCGACGTCGAAACTTCCTTGTGTTTGATGGCGTGCGTTTTTTGCTGTACAGAGGCGCGTGCGAATCTTGGCTGCAACAAGATAGTGGTCCGAGTCGWTGTTARGACCTCGGAGCGCACGCACATCTAAAACAATGGAGACGTGTCTTCCGTCTATCACAACATGATCAATCTGGTTGGTGGGTTTTCGATCCGGAGACAGCCAGGTAGCTTGATGTATCTTCTTATGCTGGAATCTAGTACTACAGATAACCATATTTCGGTCCCCGGCGAAGTCGATCAGCCTCAACCCATTTGGGGATGTTTCCTCGTGGAGGCTGAATTTACCGACCGTAGTGCCAAAAATACTTTCTTTGCCCACCCTGGCGTTAAAGTCGCCAAGCACGATTTTGACATCGTGGCAGGGGCAGCTCTCATAAGTGCTTTCCAAGCACTCATAAAACTCATCTTTGGTCACATCATCCTTCTCTTCCGTCGGGGCGGTGGCGCAAATCGGCGATATGTTGAAGAACCTCGCTTTGATGCAGATTGTGGCTAGACGTTCATTCACCCAGGTGAATGATAGTACTCGGCGACGTAGTCTCTTCCACCACGAATCCCACAACAAACTTGCGCTCCTTTATATGGCCACTGTAGTAAATGCCACAAGGACCTACTCGTCTCTGTCCTTGTCCCATCCATCGCATTTCTTGGACGGCGGTGATGTCAGCCTTTATTTTTACGAGGACATCAACCAGCTGGGCAGCGGCACCTTCCCAATTAAGGGACCGGACNGACGGCGGTGATGTCAGCCTTTATTTTTACGAGGACATCAACCAGCTGGGCAGCGGCACCTTCCCAATTAAGGGACCGGACATTCCAGGTACATGCCCTCAATTCGTAGTCCTTATTTCGTTTGCCATGTTCGTCATCAAAAGAGGGGTCTCTCATCCGAGGCTGTTGTTGCGTTTTCATTGGGTTGTTTTTTTACGTGACGGGTCCCAAACCCAGCGCATAACCCTGTGCAGGTCAAAAATATACATTGATGTTTTTTCCGATATAATACATCGAAACATTGTATCGATGCATTTCGATGTATCTTATAAATACATCGATATTTTCCATGCATCGAATAAAATTAATAACAGATTCATTCAATTAAAAAAATACTAAAAGAATATTACACAAAACAAGTAAGAATTTTATGCTCTTGCAACTTTCAAGAATCAAAGTAAGGGAAATACCTTAAGAAGTAAAACGCCAACCTAAGTATCTAAACCCAAGCAATTTTATATATATATACATACCTACTATACATTCTGTCATGAAAGTATCGGTCATTCTTCATTTCCCCCTCTCATCTCTAGCTTATATGGAAGACAGGCTAATTTTTTCCCCTAGGTTGGAAATTTAATTATGATATCAAAAATTAGCGCGATTTGTTAACCAGTGTGGTTACAGCAGTTGTTTATGTCAGTCGAGAGTGGAGTTTGTCGAATTTTACAAATTTTTTTAATGTACATATTTGTGTTACTTTTGGCCAAACACTTAACAAATATCATTGAGCAAGCACCGTATTCACCTTATTTAGCTCCGTGGGACTATATGGCTATTAAGAAAACTCAAACGACCGCTCCGGGGAAACCCTTTGGAATCAACTGAAAACATCAAAACAAATTCGACGACACAGCTGAAGGCCATCCCGGTAAGTGTCTATAAAACTTGTTTTGACGATTGGAAGAAGCGTTGACACATGTGCATCGCTTTAAATGGATATTACTTTGAAGTCGATAAAATAAATTTGGATGAGTATCGACCAAATTTTATCTATTTTTCCCAGTACCACAAACCACAGTTTTTGTTGGGCATTATCGTGCAAAGTTTAATCTCGTCATACTAATTGCTTCTTGACTTGCATACTGGAACTGAACGAATCAAATGGAATTTAAAATTCACTTGTCGGTAGAAATTCCTATAATATTTGTACTCGTCAAATTTGGTTGTTGTAGCTTTAGTGGTTTAGGATATATGCACATTAAACATATTAGAAGGCGATCCCCTGTGTATACCATATCATAAATATCAGTTTTATGTCTTAATTAAGTGCTTAATTATAGCACTTTGTAAGTTTTCGGTTAATGGCGATTTGTGGGCGTGGCAGTGATCCGATTACGCCCATCTACGAGCTGGAACTTTTTTTTTGTACTAAGAAACCCACATACCAAGTTTATCTCAACTTTTACTCAAGTTACAGCTTGCACGGAAGTTAATTTTTACATTAAGTAAAAATGAGTCATTAGAATATATTTTGAGCTGCATCGAAATGTGTACTCTTTATTTATACCCTTAAGACTCACTTATTACATSGTTCTTACTTCTATTTATACTAACTAGTATGTTTACTTATTTCTAGTTGATAGATTGTTTAGATACAGATTATATTATTTGTTTAGGTTTGTTTACATACGTATATATTGTTTTCTTAGATACATTTCCTTTGTTTTAAGATAAGGTTCAAGCTCAATGTTGTTTTGATACTTCTGTTTACTGAAAAAAAAGATTGTTTTAATGTTTCTTACTATTATAAGGAATACGTTCCTTAACTCGGATGGACGGAAGGACGGACAACCGGATTTCAACTTTTCTCGTCACCCTGAGCATTTATTTATATATAGTACATATATATAACCTTATATATATCTCGAGTATTTTTAGGTGATACGTACAACCGTTAGATGAACAAAACTAGAATACTAGCCTTTGATAAAATCCTTTCAGAAGATGATGAAGTCGCGAAAATCGTTAAATCTTCTGTTTCATTTAACCGACCAACTGAAGCTTTAAAGGGGGAGCCTGCTTTAGAAGCTTCAAAAATCGAGTTTTTCTTTTTTTTTGTTTAACTATTATTAAAAATAATCTAAGAATATTTCTCCAAATTTATAGATGGGAATTCGAAATATTTTCTTAGCTAGAAGGGAAATAGTGACCGAGAGTCTAGCAGATATATGAGCGATTAGGCAGAAAGCGAAAACTTTGAAGCGCGATCTCTCGGTTTTTAATTTTTTCGGTTTTTCTTAATTGGCGGGCAGAATAGAAAAACTAAACGTCGTATGGATTTAAGGCAAAATCTATTATCTTTGGCATTAAATTACATTCTATTTAAACTAAAAAAAGCTAAGAAAAGTCAAGTATGAACATATTTTTAAACAAAATAAAGTAAAATTTGTTGGTCAAAAACAACTTTTTTTTTCAATTTATAAAAAAAAATTTTAATTTTAAGTACATACGAATAAATTTTAGACACAGCTTTCACTTTGGGTATTTGTCGCCACACTTATCAAAATATTCCCAAACTATACTTTTTTTAGTTGGCACCATAAGAAAAACATGAAGTAGCAGAAATATAATTAAACGTTGCTATAGAAAAATTTAGAATACCATCCTACGATTTCAGGGCTAAAATGGGTATCGTTGGATAGAGGTGATTCTACTTCTCTTCTGATTTGCTCCCTCTTTGTTTTCTCTAATTGTCAATGATCTGCCAATCCTAGCGCGATCCTAGATATTTACATACATATTTTATATATTCAGTGGCTCTTGCTACCTGTCTGATGGTCCAAATAATGAAGTGCCAGCAGTATAGATGTATTCAAATACTTTTTAGAAAACGTTATAAATAGTGCAAGTACATTATAATGAAAAGTCGATAGATCTAAAAAAATACATCGATATGTCGATGGATATCGGAAGGTTCAAAACATCGATTGCATCGGATAGAAAACATCGATTTTTTCTATGCAGCGATGTTTTTTGCATTCCTAAGATCGCCTGCATGCACATAACAGGTTGCTGTATAAGTATATTAATATCCTAGAGTTTAGATAAAATAATTAAGGGCAAGCTCGTCAGCCAGGTCGTTGCCGGCTATACCCCTGTGACCAGGCACCCAGATCAGGTGCACCTGGTTCTTTTCAACTAGGTTGTTCAGCCGTACTCTACACTCCTGCACTAGTAACGATTTGATCTCGTAAGAAGAGATCGCGTTTAGTGCCGCTTGACTATCGCTTAGTATAGCTATTCGCTCATTGCGATAGTTGGGGTGGAGGTTTATCTCTATACACAGACTTAAGACCAAGACTTTGGGCTAAAAAATACTCGGAAAGCTTCCCATCTTTATGGAGAGCTTGGTACGTGGACCTGCGATACCTGCACCGATTCCTTCCGACGTTTTCGAGCCATCGGTGTACCACTTCAAGGTGATATCCCTTAGCAGTTGCTCACGAGTGTGGTCGCTGCACTCACCCTCGCAACCGAGGGTAACCTTAAACCTCTTCGTGAAGTGAGTTGTTTTAGTAATGCCGTCCTTTGGGAGGAGRGCAATAGGAATGTCGCCACTTATCCTCTCCATCCTCTGGAACGAGATTATCTTGCCTTTGCCACATTACATTACATTACTTGGCCTATCATTATATGGAGCGGTGTGAGTTCCAATAGGACCTCCAGAGCTACCGTCGAACAGGTCCGCATAGCGCCCGTCATGCAAACACATGCTAGCCGCTGAAGCTTTGATAGTTGGGTAACCACCGAAGCCTGCGACGTTACGGAGGCCCAGGATACCGCCCCGTGTGTGATTATCGGTCGCACAATCATGGTGTACAACCACCTAATGATCTTTGGCTTACAGCCCCAGGATTTACCCGCCAGTCGTTTGCACACCATTAATGCTTTTGTTGCTTTGACTAGCGTTTGGTTCACATGCAGCTTCCACCGCAGAGTAGAATCCATCGTAAGACCCAGGTATTTAACCTTGATAGTCATCTCGATCTCTCTGCCTCCAAGTGCGGGGTTCCTCAAGCCGGGTAGGGACCTGCGCCTGGTGAAAGGGATTACGGTTGTCTTTGAGGGGTTAATATTTAGTTTCACTCCCCTGCGCCACCCCTTTGCCAGATTTAGTCCTCGTTGCACTAGGTCACAGAGAGTATCCTCAAATTTGCCTCTTGCTATTATCACAATGCCGTCCGCATACCCTTGGCAGCGGATCCCATTGTCAGTTAGCAATGCTAACAGTTCATCCACGACAAGGCTCAATAGTAATGGTGATAGCACTCCTCCCTGTGGGCAGCCTCTTGTCGCACCCAGACGGATCTTTGTTTCACCTACCCTGGTTTCGGCGATCCTGGTACGCAGAACGGCCTCAATCCATCTGCGCACCGGTGCTGCCACATTCCTTCCCTCCATCGCCCTGGCTACACTCTTGTGAGATGTGTTGTCGAAGGCACCTTCGATGTCTAGGAAGGCACATATCATCACTTCCGCTTTCTCCAGTGAGCTCTCTATCTCCGAGGTCAACTGGTACAGAGCCGTACTGTATGCATGCTGAGCAGAGTATAGGGGTGAAGTCTTCAGCGCCGTCGACCTTATATTGTGGTCTATGATCTCTTCCATAGTCTTCAGTAGGAAAGAGGTTAGACTAATCGGCCTGCAGGATTTGACCAAGGAATAGTCCTTCCTTCCTACTTTGGGTATGAAGATCACCTCAGCCGTCCTCCGTGAGTCAGGGATATACACCATTGCGGGGCTCTCCCTCAGCAGCCGAACAAGGTGAGGTAGCAGAGGCTGTTCACCCTGBTGCAAAAGCGCTGGGAAGATGCCGTCCACCCCTGGAGACTTGAATTTTTCGAACGAGGCCATTGCCCACTTGATCGAGTCCGCAGTGACTAATTGCCTAGCGGTTACCCAATCCGAGCGGGATGGCCTATGTTCGCTCACAGGTAGTATTGGTCTACCGGGATGGTCTCCGGGAAGTGAACACGCAGAAGATCTGTCTCCCGTCCTCCGCGCTGGTCGTAAAAGTCCCGTCATTTCTTTTGATAGCTATCTCCGTGTTAGTCTTCCCCCTAGCCAGAGCCTTGTGCAGCCGCGCCGATTCTGGTGTGGATGAGACCTTTTCACAGAAATTCCTGAAGCTAGCTTGTTTTGCTTTTCAATTCATCCTGTAGCTTCCCCCTCAAGGCACTCCAGTTGGTCCTTCGAGGGTTGCGTCTTGGGGGAAGTTGCCCGACCGCAGCCTTCAGTGCGAACCTTACAATTCTGTGGTCTGACAGGGAGGGCTCCGTTTCCACCTTAAGACCCATCCATTTACATGCTCGTAAATGTCAGGTTCACTTGACCAATTTCCACGACGACGGACATTAAAGTAGTGGCTCGAGGGGGGGCATGTCCACATCCTCTCCGCCGTTCGCGCTGCTGTCCACATGGTCTCCTAGTCCCTCGAGGAGTTCCTGGGTGGAGGGCAGCCCGGCTTCCTGGGCAACCGGGACGTCAGCGGTTGCGACTAGCGTAGTCTGTTCAGCGCTCACGCTCGGTTGTTTTGCCACCTCGTCCACCTGCATCCTCTCCACCACCTTGTTTGCCACCGTTGTGTCCTGTTTGGACCAGCTGCCGCTCGGCTGAGTGACAGCCTTCCCTGCTTCCTTGCTCCCTGCGGTTACGGGTTTGTGCGACCTCATGGCCACCATGCTGAACTTGTAAAACAGGCGGAAGCTTGCAACACGGACGTACCTGTACGATTCGTCACCGATGTAGGTCACCTTTTTTCTCTAACTGGCTGCTGACGACGCGCCAGGCCGCGATGCTGAGGCCCCGGTTCTGGTTCTTAATCAGTCCCGGGGGCAAACTCATACGGCTTGTCATCGCTTCGGGGGAGGAACATTGTCACCCTGTGCATGACCGGCAGATCCTCTGCCCTTTTTGCACAGAGGACAGGACCGATCCACCCTCCGAGCTTTGGGGCAAATTCCCGCAGGCTGTTGGCGAACAACTCGTCCATACAGTCCACGTGTAACATGCCACCTCTGAATTCTACCCCAAGGAAGGACGCCGCATATTCATCGCCTCTGAATACTTCTTCCAAGAGGAGATTTTGGAGCACCGTGAGCTGCTCCGACTCCAGGGACTCCGCCGGATAGTTTTGAGGCAGTACAACCATGCGGATGCCTTTGACAGCGTCCGTATACCTGCGCCGCCCCTGCTCCACACGGGGGGAGCCGGTGCTAATGGTTGGCCTCCGGTCGCTCTCGTGCCGCCGTATCTCAGCCTTTTGAAACTGGGAGGCTCCTCTGGTGTGAGCAGACCGTTCTTCCGCTTTGCGGTCTGTGCGTAGATGAGTGCCTTCCTCGCACCCGCCTGGTTTGTCTGCTGTTGGGAGAGATCTCTGCCCTCCCCTCCAGCGCCTCTTTCTCCTCCTGCGTGCACCACCGGCCTCTGCCCGATGAGACTTACCCGAGTCTGAGTAACTTGGCCTATTTCGGGGGGCCTTGGTGGTGCTTTGGGCTGCATCCGCGGTCATAGTTGCTGTTGTACGACGGGCGCCGCACCAAGAGGGCATGTCGTCATCGTCCTCCCTGGCATGCTCCTCGAACAGCGCCCGCTCTTCTTGCGAGAGAGCATTAAGGCAGCTCAACTTACACTTAGCTCCTTGACCTCCCCTGCCTAAAGCTGCGCCGCCTGCCTTCTCCATTGCCTTATCGTGTTCCGTAGCCATTGTCCGTGTACGTTGCCTTGTCGATTCGCCTGTATTATTAGTTGTTGTTGTTGTTGGTTTATTTGTATTTGGTGGATTCATTGGCTCAGCGGGGTGAGCTGTCGGGTCTACTTGTTTTAATGGGGAACTAGGAGGTCCGCCGCACCAGAGCCCCTTAGAATACAGCTGAATGTTCCTCCTAGCTGCAAATCATCCAATGGGCACGGGTCGCATGACACCCTGGATTAGGAGGTCGTAGTTCTTGGTTGCCACCCCCCGCGTGGGGGGTGCCGAGTATTCCTTGCGACTAAGCCTCTGCACCGCGGCAAGGTGCCTACCATCAGCAAAGGAAATCCTAGAGTTTAGAACGCATTTAATTTTTTCGCCTCGTGTACTCATAATTGATTTTAACTACGAACTACAATTACTTACGATCACTCTCTCTTTTAAAGAGTGATCTCTACTTTTTTTTTAAAGAAAAAACACATAAACTTCAAATTTAATGGCAAATGTTTACTACCATTCGAAAGAACAGTCTTTGGCTTTTATTTTCTGAAGATTTTCTCTTTCAAATGTTGGCAGCGGCTACGTCTCAGATGATCCATCCGTTGAGTCCAGTTTTCGATGACTCGTTCGATCTTTCGACTGATAACTGGCGAATGACTCTCGTGATGTTTTGCTCCTAAAATCGAAGCAGTATAGACTTTAGACTTATATATAATATTATTTTAGACATAACTCTACAGGAACGGTGTGATATATGAAAAATATATGCTCGCGGAATGGAAATGTTCTCTCAATAAATCCATTGATTGATACCATGTGTGGAAAGTGGAGACGGCAACATTTTTGAATAAATGTGGACCGATAATACCACCGGTCCACACCACCCCTTTGTTTTTTCTGGATGAAATGATAGCTCTAAAATCTCTTCACATAGCTCTTCGTCCCGAATGTGGTTTCTGAACTTCGAACGAGGTGGTTCTATAGTACACCCATTTCTTCGACTAATATAAGAATTCTCTTCTTCTTTGTAAAACATGAAAAACAGGAACCTTATAAGATTTGCTCTTTACATCATTACGATACATTTATGTTATGTACAGCTCAGCAGGTGCCACTTGTTGCTTGACGAAGTGAGACGTCGTTTTAGGAATGCGCGAGTTAGCGGGTGAGCGGTTGCAGAAAGTATAAAGATGCTGTGAGAGAGCGCCGCATCATTTAATTTTTTATGTGACACAGTCCCGTTAGAGTGGCGCCGTAGTAACTACCTCTTCTTGTCACGGCTCCATTTTCTCGCGCGTCGTCGGTGAGTTATTTATGTACAATAAGTTTGATACAAGAAAAAATGCCAGCTTACTCGGTGACTTATGGCATATTTCCACTTCAGACCTTATTGCATAGTCCTGGCATTATCGTGTGTATTAGCTACAGTGCAAGTGTAGGTTTTTAAAAAAATTATTTTTCAATATGCTCACTCAACTTTAAATGGATAGTTTGGAATTGTAACCAAATTCTTAATACTCTTTGTCTCACAAGTACAAATTTTTAATCATTAATAAACTTAGATTAATATGGTGAATATTTCCATTATGTCAGCTAATCATCTCAGAAGAGGTTAATCATATTCAATGTAATGCGTTTGGATTCATCCAAATACGTTGCAGGGATCCCAGCTGCAGTTACACGGATGTTAATTCAATAGCTTATGCATTCAGTTTTATATTCATTTGCATGACGCTTGATTTGCCTTTGTTAATTTTATTGTGATAGAATTTTCATTTTGATAGCATGTTTAAGCACTTTGGCATCTTCAGATCGCAGTGTTCGGAGAAAAGGTAAAGAAAAGGAAAGAATCGAATATAAAAGTCCATGTACACATGCTTGAGCAGTTGCCTAAGTCTTTTACTCTATGAAATTCAACTTCCACTCTTCGTTGCGCTAGGGATAACCAATTCTCAAGCTAATTTTCTTTTCAATATAGTTCTTCCTTGCCATTCAATTTGAGTTTTTATATAAATTCTTAATTCAATTTTTAATGCATAATCACACTGGGCGTATATTGCACTCTTGCAGAGATCAACGCCTCAGGTCATCAACGCGTACAACTTGGGGTGACTTACATAATTTACTCACTGCCTTCGAATCATAGTTAGGCGCCCACTGAGTGGCATGGTGTTGTTTGCGCAAACAAGTGTATCTAACACGGCAAAGCTATTTCCGCTTCCTGCTGTTCATTGCCGACGAGCAAATGGCAAGTACTCGCCTTTACTTAGTGCAATTGTTTCCATGCTTGGCTTGGCTCAAGCAATTGCTGCCCACAGTTAAATCTTTGTTAAGAGTGGGCAAATGAATTCACGCAGCATGGCTCAGCAGAGGGTCATTCCTTGTCGGACAAAGTTTTAAGCACAATATTCAATGCAAAATTAATACTGCGTCAGTGGTGTCAATATTTCTTATATAACCAGGACATTGTCCAAAATAATTACAAAACAGAGAGGAGTAATGAATGCGCAAACGAGTTGTTATGTAAGAAATTATTGAGAACTTTGAATTTGTTTAAATCATTTTTAGATATTTATTGACGTTTTTTGTTAAAATGTAAAATGTATGTATCGGGTGATTTTTTAAGAGCTTGATAACTTTTTTAAAAAAAAAAACGCA
>NW_017536075.1:162079-252548 GCF_001853355.1 Bactrocera latifrons | reverse complement strand
ATACTGAGCATCTTTCTCTTTGACACCATGTCTGATATCCCACGTGATCTGTCAAATACTAATGCATGAAAATCCTAACCTCAAAAAAATCACCCGATATATTGTGTGATCTTACTATTAACTAAACATTAGATATAAAAAAGGAAGAGCTAAGTTCGGGTGCAACAGGACATTTTATACTCTTGCAACTTGCAATAATCAAATCCAAGGAAATACTTTAATGTATATCAGCCGGATGTTTGAAAATCCTGATATTAGTGACAAAGGGGCTAGGTCAAGTTTTCGCTCAAATTTATTTAGTTTAGGCACATAGATATACTCTTTAAATAAAAGACCCTCTTATTTTCATTGAGATAATCCACATATTTTGCGATATATGCAGTAATAAGTCATCCGGAAGTACGCAATTCTTTATATTAAGTATATAGGCTAAGTGAAGTATTGGACCGATTTAACCCATTTTTGACATATTATAAGAGAAGGATTATCATTTAATTCGAGTTATATATATCACACATTGACCGCCCTTTTCGATAAAAAGTCAACTATAGGTACTGCCGTCCACATATTCGGTACCTAGGGTCTTGAACAGTTTTGGTTGGATTTAAACAATTTTTTCGTCAAAAGGTGACTCATACTAAAGGCATTATTCGTGCAAAGTTTAACTCTATTATATTAACTGCTTCTTGATTTGTGTACTTGAAAGTAAAATAATCAAGTGGAATTTAAAATTGTGCTATATGGAAAGTTTTTTACAGAGCAGTATAAGAATATAAAAAAAAAATCCAAAGATACCAAATTCTGTCGAAATCGGTTAGTCGATTGCGAGATATGGAATTTCACCAAAAAGTGGGCGGCGCCCCGCCCAATGTCTAATTTTTACTCCGGTCCCTAAAAACCCTTAACATGCTAACCCGTCCGAAAATTTTTACGTTTCTGTGTCATTTAGTTATTGATTTATTGCGCTTTTGGTTTAGATTTCACTCATTTTGAAACTATCGATAGTAATTCTTGTAATATTCGTGCTGGGTGAATTTAGTTGTTGTAGCTTTAATGGTTTAGGAGATATGCACATTAAACCTATTAGGGGGCGGGGCCATGACCACTTTTCCACAATTTTTTATCCAAAGGTGCCTCTTGCTACTGTGATCCCAAGTTATCGTTTTATATATTAATTAAATGCTTATGGCTCTTTGTAAATTTTCGGTTAATGGCGATATATGTATGAGCATGGCAGTGGTCCGATTACGAACTCGAATTGGTTTTTGTACTAAGGAACCTTTATGCCAAATTTTAGAATCAGTCAACCGTCAACAACTTTTGCTTTGCTAAAAGTAGTTAGAAAGCCACCAAATTTCAGTGCATGGGATAAATCACATAGAGAGCATTATTTTCCGCTCTAGAAAGGCAATCTCCCGCCGAAGACCAATTATTATCCTGCAGTGCGTTTTTGTGTAGAAGATTAGGGTTATTTAGCCCAGCGGATCTGAAAGTGCACAATTGGGTGTGCCGGAAGTGGTGTTTTGCGAGAAATTTGTTGAAATTGAATGTTAAGTGTGCAAGCGTAGTAGCAGACATTCGACCATCTAGCGGATCTCATTAAGTTTAATGTACTTCCTGGCATTTTGCGCATTAGCGTTGCAAGTGCTGGCAAAATGCGAGACCACAAATGAAAACAAAACTGCTGAAAACTTAAATGTCGTTCCTGATTCAAATAACTTGCAACTTCAAGCAATTCCAGATAAAAAGTATCACGATATATAAGCTTTTTCTGAAATTTCTAGCCTATAAGGTTATAAAACCTCCGGAAGTTTGGAAGAAATGTAAGCCTGCTGTTATTTATTGATATTTTCTTCGAGGATGAATATCCAATTCTTTATTAACAGTAATTTAATACAATACTATTTTAAATTATAAGCAAACTTTATAACATTTTGTTTTTATCATCAATTCTTCATTAGCTTTTATAAGTAATTAATCTTCTAACAAACAACTTTAAATTTAGTAGTTTAACTTAAAGGCTTCTTAAATCCTTGTTCAGAAAAATTTTTCATTTTCATCACTCATAAACGGCAGAACCGATTTGGCTGATTTTTTTGTTTTATTTGTTATTATTAGGATAAGGTTCTTATGTAGGAAAAAATTACGAAAGTTGCCGGAAAACCCCTGAAAACAGCCCTTTTCTTTTTCCCATACAAACGTTTTATTTTGTATGTACATATGTATGTAAAAATGATTGTTTGTTTGTTAGAAACGCTAACGCTCGAGAACGGCGGAACCAATCTTCATGAAATCAGAAGTTGTTCGCTGTGGATCTGGAAAGGGTTAGATATAAAAAAAACCATTCAATTTTCATAAGGAAATGTCGAAAAATTGGAAATTTCCAAAAAGTGACTTTTCATACAATTCTTTTTTGTTTTGTTTTTCAATATTTTGATTTGTAAATTATTTGAATCGTTAAATTTCGGTCGCTTGCTTTTTTATTCCGGCTATTTTAAAGAATAATTCTTGAAAATTGTTCAGTGAAATATTTATGTGTGTTTCAAACGAAGTGATCTTATAAGAAATTATTTTTAAAAAAATGCCGGCACGTCCAAAATCAAGCATAGGTCGACGTACTCGAAATTCTCGGGGCGTGTTGTCACAAAGAGTATCGCAAAGTGCAGTGCGACGTCCACGAAATAGATTTGAAGAAGCTTATTATGCAAGAAATCCAGCAAGACCTACCCGAATACGACGTCGTGTTTTGGAAGATATGTTCCGTGCTGCATTTGATTACGAACCTTCAATCGACTATAATGTACTGGAATATGTGGCGCTAACGGGAAAGTAAAATTGACGGAATTTGAACCGCCTCCTGAACCATTACAATCATTTCAGACATCACCAGAATGGAAACATTTTTTACATCATATACAAGAGTACAATTCGTCTTTTCAAATGACTTCTTTCGGCGCTACAAAAATTATAAGAGATCAATTTATGCCGACATTTAAGGTGATTGCATTGAATATTTGATGGTTTTTTCAATGAATAGGGAAAAATTTATTCCTATAACATTGCATACATATTACAGATTCAAGGTCAAATTTATCACCTTGCGGGTTCATTGTTACCGCTCCCCGACGCTAACCATCAATTTTTACAAATATATTTCATCGGAGATAAAAATCGTGAATTAAATCAACGCTGCACAATTGGTTCTCACAAAAAAAAGAGAAATTCTGTGCGAACTACAAAATTTTTTTCATCAGCACAATGAATTAGTCCAATTGTTCAAAACTGCTATGGATCGGTTGCCATCTGATAATCACAGAATCGTTATAAGAGCCGATAAAACTCCAACTGGAGAGCATTCAAGAAGACTCAATGCACCAACCATTGATGATGTGGCCATTGTGATTGTTGGCGATCAGTTTCAATCTCGAGATATTATTCTTCACCGTAGAAATGAACAATTACAACGTCTTTCGGAGCTGCATCGTTGTTACTCATTGTGCTCATAAATATTTCGTTTAAATAAAAGATATCGATTTTGAATTGAAAACTTCTAAATACGTTTAAACGTATTTTTTACAGATCTTGATGCTCAAAAGGAGGTCAGCGCCATGAATTATTATTCATACAGATTAATGATTCGCGAAGGAAGTTCAAATTACATTTTGAGATGTGGAAAACTGTTTTATCAATACATTGTGGTCATGTATGCGAAAATTGAGACTGAACGTCTCAATTACATCCGGTTCAATCAAAGTAAATTGCGATCGGAAGAATACATACATTTGCGTGATGCAATAACAAATGATGGGAATTTGAATCATATAGGACGTCTGATGATATTACCAGCATCTTATATTGGAAGTCCTCGCCATATGCACGAATATGCTCAAGATGCGATGTCATACGTGAGAAAATACGGCCGACCAGATTTATTTATTACATTCACATGTAATCCGAAGTGGAGCGATATTCAAAATAATTTTTTTGACGGTCAATCAACAACAGATCGTCACGAAATAAATGCACGTGTTTTTCGGCAAATATTAAAAGCGCTGATGGATGTAATTGTGAAATTGCGCGTATTTGGAGAAGTGCGGTGTTATATGTATTCAATCGAATGACAAAAGAGAGGATTGCCGCACGCACATATATTGATATGGTTGGTTCGTAAAATCACACCAGATGAAATTGATAATATCATATCAGCCGAGATACCAGATTAAACAATTTATTAAGAATTATTTGAAGTCGTCACAAAACATATGATTCATGGCCCATGTGGCGTACTAAATATGAATTCATATTGATTGATGGCAAATGCCCAAAGCATTATCCCAGAGCATTGATGGATACCCGTTGTATCGACGACGGTCTACTGAAGATAACGCTCAATCAGTAATGATGAACATTCGTCATCAAGAAATCATTAATCAGTAATGATGAACATTCGTCATCAAGAAATCATCGTCGATAATCGCTGGGTTGTGCCATATTCACAACTTCTGTCAAAAATATTTCAGTGTCACATTAACTTTGAGTATTGCAATTCCGTCAAGTCAATCAAATACATTTGCAAGTATGTGAATAAAGGAAATGATATGGCTGTCTTTGCAGTACCTGATGCTGACAATAGGAACGATGAAATTACTCTATATCAAATGGGCCGATACGTTAGCAGCAATGAAGCAATTTGGCGAATATTTTCATTTCCATTGCACGAAAGACATCCTGTTGTTGTTCATCTAGCGGTGCATCTTGAAAATGGTCAACGTGTTTATTTTACTAATGAAAATATACAGCAGAGAGCAGCAACACCACCAGCGACTACTTTAACTGCTTTTTTTCGACTTTGTGAAACCGATACATTTGCCAGAAGTTTGCTATATACTGATGTACCTCAGTATTACGGATGGAATACATCATCAAAAAATTTCCAACGACGTAAACATGGTACAGCAGTTGATGGTCACCCAGGTATATATTCAACAGATGCTTTGGGCAGAATGTATACGATTCATCCCAACAACGCGAAATGTTTTTATTTGCGATTGCTATTGGTGAACTTTCAATGACCGAAATCGTTCGAATATTTGAAAATAGTTGACGATCTTTTATGTGAAACGTATCGCGAGGCATATCACCTATTGCATTTGTTGGAAAACGATTCACATTTGGAATCCACGCTCGATGCATGTATTTCATCTTTACCACAACAAATAAGAATGCATTTCTCGATTATAATATCAACATGCATGCCATCGAATCCACTGGAATTATGGAACAAATATCGAGATTACATGACGGAAGATATTTTGATTCGGATGCGTCGTACGTCAAATAATCCAGATTTGATGATTACCTTGGAAATGTACAAAGAAGCATTAATAATCATTGAAGATATGTGTCTCAAAATTGCGCATAAAGCATTATCACAGTTATCTATGATTTCACCCGATGCATGATTTGATGGATCAAGAATTGCAACGCGAACAACAATTCAATTGTGACGAATTGATTGAATTTGTGCAATCAAATATTGACATATTAAATGATCAACAAAACTATGTATATCAAAGAATTTTGCAAGCTGTTTCTGACAACACTGGCGGATTATATTTCTTGGACGCACCTGGTGGAACCGGAAAAACATTCATTATTACATTGATTCTGGCAGCTATTCGGTCACAGAAAAAAATTGCTTTGGCTCTTGCTTCTTCTGGAATTGCTGCCACTTTATTGGACGGAGGACGAACAGCACACTCTGCATTAAAATTGCCATTGAACATGCAAGTGAGTGAAACGCCGAATGCAATATTTCAAAAAATTCTGCAATGGGAAAAGTCTTGAAGCAAGCAGCGATTATTCTGTGGGATGAATGTACAATGGCCAACAAAAAATCGCTCGAAGCATTGGATCGAACTATGAAAGACTTACGCGGAAATCAACAGCTGTTTGGTGGTGCCTTGATGTTGTTATCACGTGATTTTCGATAAACATTGCCAGTTCTTCCTCGATCAACTCCTGCCGATGAAATAAATGCATGTCTGAAATCTTCTGCTCTCTGGAGATTTGTGAAAAAATTGACGTTGAATGTCAATATGCATGTCCTATTATAAGACGATTCACCTGCACATCAGTTTTCGGAACAATTGTTGGATATCGGAAATGGAAAAATGCAAATCGACAATACAAATGGAATGATCACCTTGTCCGAAAATTTTTGTACAATTTTGCAAACAAAAGAAGAATTGGTCGAATGCGTTTTCCCAAATATTATTCACAGAAGCCATGATTGGTTAGCAGAACGTTCAATATTGGCACCGAAGAATATACACGTCAATGCAATGAACTTCCAAATTCAGGAAAAATTCCCAGGTGAAGTCATAACTTATAAATCCATTGACAGCGTTATGGATGAAGATGAAGCTGTGATTTTACCGATTGAATTTCTGAATTCATTGGAACCACCTGGTACACCGCCACATCTTTTGAATTTAAAGGTTTATTCATTACTTTAATCATTACAGAATATAAATCTGTAAAGAACTTCAATGAAATATATTATTGATTCCATTTTTAAGGTTGGCTCACCAATCATAATTCTACGGAATATCAATCCTCAAAAAATGTGTAATGGCACACGACTGGCAATAAAGAAGCTAATGCCAAATTTGATTGAAGCAACTATACTCAATGGCAAAGTGAAAGGCGAAAATGTGCTTATAACACGTATTCCAATGATTCCAACAGACTTGCCATTCAATTGTAACCGTCTGCGATTTCCGGTGCGTTTATCATTTGCCATCACTACAAACAAAGCACAAGGACAAACATTTCAAATATGCGGAGTAAATTTGGAAGAATCGTGTTTTTCACATGGGCAATTATATGTTGCATGTTCGAGAGTCGGTACTGCACATCGTTTATTCATTAATGCACCGGACAGTAAAACTAAGAATGTTGTTTATCAAAATTTTTTAGATTAGAACTCGAATTTTTGGAATTTACAATTTATTATATACGCTTATGTAAAAATAAGAGGAAACTGAAGAATAAATACTTTCAATGTTCGAAGAGTGTTACTTTGTTGAATTTTTTATTGAATCGCTATGACAATTTTCTTATTATTCGTATTTATATACGCTTCTCAATGTTAGCGTTATAACAATTTTATGGAGTGAATGGATAATATCGTAAGAATGCATTATCATGAACTGCATATACTTTATCAACAATATATATTTCAAAACACATTGCTTACTCAAGTGGCGAAATCGTGCAATTATTAGAGAGTTTTGCAGAAATGGCCTCGAAGAAAGAACGCGGTGCCCATCCATTTGTAGCTAGAGAGCCACAAACGACAAACCAATATTTTTGCAAAACATCATTTGTGTTTTTTCAAAAAATATTTATTTACTCATGAATATCTGTTTTGTAACCTTCAAAGTAATCCCCATGAGATATTATACACTTGTGCCAACGGTTTTTCCAATCTTCGGAGCACTTCAGGGAAAAAGAAAAAGTCACAGGGGTGGTGGTGGCTGCGGCATCATTAGCGTGTTGTTTTTGGCCAAAAAGTCACTCACAAGCAACGATGAGAGACATGACTACCAACATAACGCCACAAAAGATTCGAAATTCAAATATACGTAACCCGCGAAAATTCAAAATTCGCCATACTTTTTGAACACAACTCGTATAAACATTTGGAAATGTGAAAATCGTCTCCACACTGCCGTATGAGCATTTAAGCCATTTATTTATTATCGGTCTTGAAAATTTAGCTGAAGCACCGAAGTTTGGTGGATCGTAATCATTTTTTACATATGAAGAATCATTTCAAATTTAATCAAAGTAATAAGTTACTCCATAACAATTTAACTTAACGCATACATGTGTCCTATTTCACATTACAGACATGGGTGCGTCCAACTCCTGCAAGAAGTTGCAGTGTTCTTGTTTTATTTTTGAAAATGGTTAACTATGTTAATATTTTTGTATAGAAAAAACTAAAATGTCTTAGCTTTTATCAAATAGTTTCCTGACAACGCGTAATACGATTATCGAAGAGGAAAGAAAACCAAGTGTTAGCTTTTACTAAGTTTAGAGATGTAAATGAACTAAAAGCTAAATTTTTAAAGGTACATATGCGTCACGTGTTTGGCCAGAGCTTTAAATTGTTTCTTTACAATAATTTTGTCTTACATATATTTATATTTAAATTCAGTAGACTATATCGTTATACTAAGTGCAACAAGTTGCGCTCGTTATTCACTTTCGGCATGTCTTCATTGCTCGGCAGTCATATGTAATGATGCAGTGCCGTTCGTCTTTCGAGATTTGACTCTTTCACGCATTCGTGCGCGCTGTTAATTAAAACTTTTTAATTCCAGTGTTTAAAATTTTTATCTGCGAAATTAAGTTTCATGCAAAAAAATATAAAAAAGCACATCAGCACTTGGCATTCTACTTTCCATTTCTATCACATCGTCACAAATTTAGCATTGCAAAACTTTCTATTCAGTTATCGCTCCACGTGGATGCCGCTTATACTCTTTCATAATTGCTCTTTTTTATGCATAACAAACATACATATACCTAGGAAACCAAAGAGCAACAACAAAATCGGCAATATCACGAAGAGTGTGTGGTACGATGGGTATGTGAAAACAAGATGGGCGGCATTTACAACCACTGAATTCTAATTATTCCAAATGAGTTCAGTTGCAGTCCTGCCAGACTCGACATTCAAATCAGGACACTCCTTTCCTTGTCTCTTCCATTCAATTGGGCCATAGAGAAGCAGTCAATTTGCTCTTACAAATCTTTTTTGCGCCTCTTTTGAGACTGGCCAGCTGGGCGGCTAAGTAAAAAGTTGCCAAATAGAGAAACACTCAAACAAACCACCATACGTTTGCTTTTTCGGCTGGCGACATTATCATTTTCGCCTTCACTGTTCGCATTTGGCACGACAGGCAGATGCTCTTCGTTTGGTTTTGATTGCTTAATTTTACATGCAACTGGCCAAAAGCCCAAATGTGGCGGAATTGAAGGCGACACAAAATCACAAAAGCAACAAGAGTTAAAATGCTAAATATTCCATACATATTTTAAATATAAAATTTTTTTGAATATTATCTTTGGTAAGTGGTTTGGATATTTCATTTCCTACTCTAGGATAATTCTTATTCGAAATGGAGTATACCGAGCCAATCGGAATACTTTATAGGATTCTTCTTTATAATTATTCGAAAATTGACTCAACGCAGCCTAGAAGTGACATTTCAGCGATTCAAGTGATAAGAAAAACTGCGCAGAATTTCTGAACAGCTTTACAATAAATCAATATTCGTTGGACAAAAACTTTAAAAAGTAATGGAAACATCTGGAAACTTAAAATATCCGTGCCATCTTAAATGTGCACAAAAAACAAATCTACTTCTTTATATGATAAATTTCAGATAATTTAATATGTAAACTAATTGCTAATTAGGAATTTACCTGAATTTTATCACATAAATGAGGATAAAAACTTAAACTTTGGTTACTGAAATGGTGACAAATCCGGTTCCAATGTACACCATATTCTTTAAATTTTACTGTACTAATAGATTTGTCAGCAGTAGGCATTATTGATCCATGCTTATATAATATTAGACACGATGGGAATGTAGTGTTACATCAAGTCTATACTTTGAGTTAGAAAGCTTTATTTTATTTCGCGCGAGTGCCTTGATATTATTCATGTAATGCTTTCAATTAAATACATAGCTAAAACAAGAAAAAACGGTACCCTCGGCTGCAACGAACCCAATATACCCTTCACAGGTGCATTTTTTTAGTAACTATGTGTCCAGTTTGTATGGAAGCTATATGCTATAGTAATCCGATCCGAACTATTTTTTCGGAGATTATATTATTACCTTAAGCAGTATTCCAGTCAAATTTCGTGAAGATACCATGTCAAATGCGAAAGTTTTCCATACAAGCCCCTGATTCCGATCGTTCGGTTTGTATGGCAGCTATATGGTATAGTGAGCTGATCTGAACAATTTCTTCCGATATTATAATATTTATATTTATAAACAATAACTCATGCCAAATTTCATGAAGATATATTGTCAAATGAGGAAACTTCCCATGCAAGCATTTGATTCCGATCGTTTAGTTTCTATGGCAGGTATATGCTATATTTAACCGATCTGAACAATTTCATCGGAGATTACAAAGTTGGCTTATAAAATATTCTATACCAAATTTCATGAAAATATCACGTCAAATGCAAAACTTTTCCATACCAGAACTACATTCCGTTCGTTCAGTTTGTATCGTAGCTATATGCTATAGTTAACCGACCCTAACAATTTCTTCAGAGATTACATTGCTACCTTAAAAAATAATCTGCATCAAATTTTATGAATATATCTTCTTAAGTGTGAAAGTTTTCCATAAAATAACTTGATTCAGATTATTCAGTTGGTATGACAGCTATATGCTAAAATTAACCGATCTGAACAATTTCTTCGGAGAATACTTTAGCTTTAGAAAATAACCTGTGTTAACTTTTGTGAAAATACATTTTGAAATGTGGAAGTTTTCAATACAAGAACTTGTTTCCGATCATTCAATTTGTATCATAGCTATATGCTATAGTTAACCGACCTTAACAATTTCTTCGGACATTACATTTTGCTTTAGAAAATAATCTATACCAAATTTCGTGAAGATGCATTGTCAAATGTGAAAGTTTTCCATACAAGAAGTTGATTCCGATTGTTCAGTTTATATGGCAGCTATATGATATAGTGGTCCAATATCGGCAGTTCCTACAATGCGCATTGAAGAGAAAATGACGTTTGCAAAATTTCAAAATGATATCTTAAAAACTGAGGGACTAGTTTGTATATATACGGACAGACGGATAGACGGAAGGACATACAGACAGACAGACATGGATAAATCGACTCAACTCAACATACTGATCATTTACATATATATATATACTTTATAGGGTCTCCGACTCTTCCTTCTGGGTGTTACAAACCTGGTGACAAACTTAATATACCCTGTTCAGGTATAATAAGTGCTGCTCATCCTATAGTTTGTTAAAATTATAGCTTACTCTTAAAACTATCTACATCATGTGGGATCTTATGAGTACATATTTTTCAGATACTAAATTCGCGTATTATGACAATATATAATATAATATATGAAGAATGGAATTTGGATAATATATTTGGATATGAAAATGCATTTGTCTCCCTCTGTTTTGTCTCTCTCTCTCAACTCAGTTTTTGAAACAAGCTGTGTAACATATTTAGGATTCTAAATACACGAAATTTATTATAGATATAAATTTTTTTGATATAATACCGTCTTTTTGTAAATATTGTCCATCTTAAAGTTCCATAAATGGTTAATTTGCGTGACGCAGTTGAAATATGTAGGGCGATCCGTGCTTAAAACTTTAGCATACAATTTTATCCTCTTGTAATTAGTTTCACAAGTGCTTCTGTTGAAATATGTGTGCTTAGATATATAATATTTATGTAACTGGAAATACGAACTTGGACGTATGTTTAGCGCTTAATGAGTAAGACGATTTTACCCACCACCTCATACGTATGACTGCATATTCGTATAATGTCCTTCAAAACGTCTAAGCATCTACTGCCTTATTGCTGTTGTTATTTTTGTGCTGTATATCCAAGACTATTGGCGAATAAGCCTTCTAATTATAATGACTGCCAGTATATTTGTCATGCTCGACATCGAAATGCAGGCGCCTAGCAAAACGAGCAACAAATACGAGTAGTGTACATTGAGGCGCCATAATGATGAAATAGTCGCAAAAGAGGTCACCGTAAGTGGGTGGACATGCAAATTTTATATTCTATTTGATAGTTTGTGAGAAAATTGTGACTTTCTTTAACGAGCACTTGTTGGGAAGTCCACAGAAGCAAATCAGCAAAGTAACCTAAATAAAGGCATAGGAAGTTTATTTTTCTTCTCACTACATCACTTGGATGAGAGAGATGAGGGTTAATTACTTCTCTGCTTCTTTTAAACAAATAATAATTATTAAAAGATTTGAAAAAATTCTTACTTATAAAAATAACAACAATATACACCAATATTTATTAAACCAAATAAAAATTCTAGTTTGGTCAGATATTTCCTTATTTTTTGTGCTTCCAAATTTCTGCCATTTTGTCAATAAGGCATCTAAAATACTAGTATGTGTTTTCCTTTTATGTTCTGTAGCTTGCCCGTGCTTTTAATTTCCGTTGCTTTTGAATTCCCTTTCAAAGTTTGGTTCATTTCCAACTGGTGCATAGTTTCAGTTCTTTTTTTCAAACGCCATCGAAAGTTTTTTCGAAATCATTACTGTAAATTTTTGTTTTTATCTTTCTCAGCTAATTCCTCGAGCTTATCATTGGAAAGACTAGTTGCTGTTTCTATTTCGACGACGTCTTCCACATTTATATTATCTTGGCCGGTTTATTTTGCCAATTCCAATATTTCTTCCATATCGACGGAATATACTAATGTGTGCGCTATTACTGAAATCCTTGCAAATATTTTTTCGTAATCCTTTCACATATCTTTCTGTTTTCTTCCTTATTTCAAGAAATATTTATGTTTTCTAAAGAATTCATAATATTATAGATTTTCCAAAATTATTTTATTGATTGATAGAATGGTTCAATATCAACACCTCAAATACGAATGGTGAAAACATATCAAGACTATACAGAAGTAGTTAGCCAATGAGAAAACTCTAGCAGAGAACGCCTTTTACTATTGAAACGCAGAAACTTTGGAGGTGAAATTGATATCGGGTAACACGAATTCGAGACTTGGACGTTGCTGGAGAATGTAGCGAAACCTCGATATGGTCTAAATCATTTGTTAACTGCTTACAGCGATGTTGACGCTTATATAGTATATTGATGGAAAGGTACTCGTGTCAGCAACACTTTGTGGTACTTAATATTTTAAGCTGACATCCGAAACACCAGTTTGTGTTTGAGTTTTGACGCACACCACGTCGAAACAAATGTGTAATATATAATATATGCAACAAAGCTGATGTTATCCTCCAACTTGGCGAGGAACTAAACGTTCTAAATGCGTTGGCAGCTATAGGGAAGGCAACTTAAACGCAAATGCAAAGAGTGGAGGAAGTGTCCTGCTGAAAATGCAGAAGGTTGCTTCTGGTATTGGTACACCATTGTGCTTTTGATAGGGAACTGAAAAAATTGCATACAAAATGGATATCAGCGCGCTCATACACAAGAGGTTGCCGCGTGACTAACTTCGGATTCAGTTTCAGTCAAAGAATCGGAGTGGAGGTAAAGAAGTAACTCGTAATTTATTATTGTTATTGTATGTGCTTTTTACATTTTCTACATAGCTATAATATCATTATGTACATTTTTTTTTTTCTTTGACATTTTGGCATATCGCTTTCAGCGGATGTCCGCTGGCTCACACGAATGCAAGAGAGCTTAAAAGCCTCAACAGTATTCAGGTATTTGAAAGCCCTAAGCGATGTTGGTTAACTAGCGGCAATATGACAGTTAAATACGTTAAAATTGCAAGAGAAATCGCATAATACATACAAACTTATTCATAGAATACACCGGCACAAAAATCAATACGATGCTTAAGTTTATTTTTAGTGTACTATTTTAGATTGTTGTGTTTTTTAGTGTAGGAAAATTTTGATAAAGTAATGTATTAATATTATCTCCGTTGGTGACTAATTATGTTCATAGGTTCATAAAATATAACAATTGCTATGAAAAATCAACGTCATATATTAGGATGTCAAAAAAGTCTTGCGGTATTTTCGCTAGTTGGTGCTGAGAGCGCGTAGTTCTAGTTTTATTCGTCGCATCGGGTCATGATATACCTTTTTGGAAAGCCCA
The DNA here is from genome assembly GCF_001853355.1 of Bactrocera latifrons. Classification (NCBI taxonomy): domain Eukaryota; kingdom Metazoa; phylum Arthropoda; class Insecta; order Diptera; family Tephritidae; genus Bactrocera; species Bactrocera latifrons. Next base: position 238,611 of record NW_017536075.1, on the reverse strand, counting down.
TTTCACGCGCTAACACGTGTTTGATTTTTTTTGATTCGTTTAAGTCGTTCGTGAGTTATAGCGTCGCAAACATGGAGCAAAATAAAGAGAAAATAAGGCATTTTTTACAGTACTAAAGGCAAAAATGCATCCCAAGCCGCCAATAAAATTTGTGCAGTTTATGGACCCGATACAGTTTCCATTTCCACCGCAGAACGTTTTCGTTCTGGTGTAGAGGTGGTCGAAGATGCGCCACGCTCCGGAAGGCCTGTCGTCGAACATTGCGATAAAATCACTGAATTGGTCGAAAGAGGCCGGCATAAAAGCAGCCGTAGCATCGGTCAAGAGCTGGGCATGAGTCATCAAAAATAAATTTTATGAATAATTGAAAATTCAATAAGAATACCGCAAGACTTTTTTGACAAACTAATATATACAGATTGAAATATGCGGCACATAGACGGTTCGTAAAAAAATACACGTGGGCAAGTATGTGTATACTTTCATTAAGCGCGCTCACAATCACGTTCACTTAATTAACATACAAAGTCGACCAAAAATTCGTAAGTATTCTTCCTTGCATACTTTAAATTGTATCCATAAAAAATACAGCGTGGGTATATAGGGTCACACTTTACATGTACCCGGGGTGGCACTTCTCTCTATTCCAATGCATAATTAGGGTGTGCTCCAACTCGTCAACATTCCTATTGTCTTCGAAGGCAACAGTATTGAATCGACTACACCCACATATGGTGTAGATGGGCCACCTCTCTTTTCACTTACGTTTTACTTCATTTCGTTAATCGTGCGTCGTGCTTAGGTTGATATTGACGTTTTTCAAATTGCTCTCAAAAGACATCGCTCATAAAAATCCTTTTAAAAATCCTTTTTATTACCACTTCTTGTGTACGCGTTGAACTTTCATTCCAGTTAAATAAAATGAAAAAAGCCAACCAGATTCTGCCATAAACGCCGTCCTCTGCTATTTTTTATTGAAGAAAACAACACAATTGTTGCAATGCTAGCTTGTTTAAGTTGAAAAATGTCTTATATCTTGTGTCCAATATTCATCAAGCATGCATATGTACCGTTATATTAGTGATCTCGGGTACTTTATTCATGTATTATTATGATAGCTATTGCATTGTTTTCCTTCTTTTTTTCATTGAATGCTGCTGTATTCGATATTCCAGCCCTTTAGTCGACGAAGAGGGGTATATTGTGCAGGATATCGTATGGTTTTAATGTAATTAACACGTTCAGGAAGTGCTGAGTACTAAGTGCCCACATAAATTCGAAAAAGTGCATCTCTTTTATGTGATCAGTGCATTTTAGCGACAACACAACTATTTAAGTAAATAAAGGAAACAGAAACAGCTATTTGCTCCTTTTTTACCAACTCCATCATTTTTGTTGTTCACATTACTGATGCAGTTGCTTACAATTAAATTCTTCCCTTAAACACAGGAAAAATTGCCTTGCGTTGTCACATACAGTGTGGTCGAAAGGACTTTGATTAACGATTAAGAAGCAGTTTTATTTTATAATTAAAGATGCTTAATACACAAATTAATTAATTAAATTATCTAATTAAAATCTAAATGTCTAAAAACTTACAGCTTACAACAGTACAGCTGAGTATTTTAGATTTTTATTACATAAATTTTAATAAATACTACTAATCAATATTTGAGACATTTTGAAGTAAAGTCTTAATTTTGACTAGTTACTATTCACTAAACAGTCTCTAGCGATAGTCACAAGATATTGTCTCAAATTTGTGACCTGATAGGTAGCAGGTCACAACACTTAAAAAAACAAATCTTGATTACCATTTGAATATACTGGACAGAGAACATCATAAATATTAATCGATTGTCGTGTTTATATTTTGTAAGGAACTCAAAAATGATACTTACATAAATTTTGGAAATATTTTGAAACAAAATCAGTATACATTTTTGTTTTATTGGTAATTATGTTTATGTTATATGTTATGGAAAATTTATTATTTGTTATCGATATCTTTATTTTCATTCAAGAGTAAAAACATCTCTAAATAATGAAACGTAATAGATTTTGTGACTGTCACTTACAGAATAGCAAAATCGTCTCAAGTCACAAAAATTGTTTCTAACTAAAGTTTCAATTTAGAGACTTGCGACTGTATTACGGTACAGAATCGCACGGTAAATAACGCTCATGGAGTAAACTATATATAGCGAATTAAAGAAGAGGCTTATCTGCAATTAATATTTCGAATAAAAGTTCGCAATTAGATACGTTATATTTTAAAACGAGAATATTTTTGTTCTTACCCAAATAATCATCCGTTTTGTTTTCGTAGACCCGACTGTTGGAAACACTTGCATTCAGTTGTGCTATCACTTCGGATTTACGATTATGTAAAACCATAGTTCGGCTACGAGTACTTTCTACGTCTATGACATGTGCAAAATATCTCTATCTTATTTAAAGCAAAACAACTGTTTCTTTCTCGTAAACAATAAATAAATAAATGTAACTTCTCATAAGTGTATATTTACGCTTTCCTATTATCTTAGTATGTACTTTTTTACCATTCTCAATTTGCGAATTATAATTTTATGACACGCAATTTCCTTTTTCCACCTTTGCATTTCCATCTTACCGCCATCGGCGTGGTTTTCTCTTGGTTTGTATTACCCATCATTTCCGTTTGCATTCAACCGATATTTCTCTGGCTATTTACTTCTGCGAGGCAGGATCATAAAAAATGCAAATAAGCAATCAGAACGTGCTAAAGAATATTAAAAAAGTGGAAATATAAGGAAGTTTCGAAATGAAACAAGTTAATTATTATATCAGGTATTATTTGAATTATACAATTTTATCAAACACTAATTTTCAACACAATTTTCTTGAAAGTGTCCAGGGAATTTTGAAAGGAAAGAATTATTCTAATGCGCTAAATTGCAAGCACATAAAGGAATTTTTTTATTCAATCCAATTGTATAATGAACTCGTGGTAAACATAGTACTCCTTTCATATTCCTCTAGTCCGAGATATTTTATGGTGAAGGTTGTTGTGGTGGTTTTCCCTTTACTGCGTGCAAATTCGCTGCGATCATGGACGAGTTCATTGTTACCAATAAAAGTGATAATAAATCTCACATACTTTTCATTCTTCTGCATCCACAAATGAGAATTTGCAATTTGTCTATAAAATGAACCCAAATAAATTTGCTCAGCTGCAATTTTTCTCGCATTCATTTCTTATATCAAGCATTTTGCTTTATGGTAATGGTATATTTTTTATGGCTGCAACCCAGTGACAACCACACCCCGTTCTCCGTTCTCTGTAGCTGCGGTCTGTGCGCAAAGCCCACACAGGCTGCAAAGAAATGTGGAAACTACAATACATTTAATGTCAAAAATGTTATTGTTGTTTCATTTAAAAGTTTATGTTATTGCATAAGCTACATATATCCTGCACGCATAGACGCACATACACGCTTACATTCATGCTAAGCTGTATACATATATGCATATATCCATATGTATCCACATGCAAGTGTTTCAATCGCGACTCAGCATTCATGTGGTAACGACTCAGCACCATACTAACTCAGATGCATCACTCTACATGAAAAACACGAATTTAATGAAAAACTGCGATGTTGAGTGTTTGAAAACCACACGAATCGCTATGTTCTACGCTGATGCCACGATTAATATGACGTCGAAATGCATGTTTTCTTCAATGAGCATATGAACTGATTAATATATTTTCAATGTTAGGAATTTGGTTAATAGTTATTAATTATAGCGAATTTATCTATGTTTTGCATAAAAATTTTAAAATCTATACAAATTAATAAAAAAAACAACAAGTTGTAAAGATAAATTATATCCCAAAACTTAGCGAGCATAAAAAAAAGTAATAGTAGGTACTTTTTATCTTGAAAACTTCTCCCAGTTTAACTCTTAAAGCTAAGGATCCATATCTTAGGAGATGCAGAAAATTTTCTTGTGCCAGTATGCAGCTCTGAAGGAATCTAGTCCTAATTTTTAATAAATTTTTTTAATAAAATTCGAATATGGATTGAAATCAACAATGGTTTCTTGAAGGAAATTTTAAGCAATCGTTAAATTCATCCTAAATTAATTAAAATCATAGTTATAAGTAAGTTCATTTTGAAATCTTATATATGTATGTATATCAAGTAAGGAAGGGATAAGTTCGGGTGTCACCGAAAATTTTATACTCTCGCATCAAATAAAGTATTTGTGTAAAGTTTTATTCCGCTATCATCATTGGTTCCTAATGAATATATTATACAGAGAAGGCATCAGATGGAATTCAAAATAGCGTTATATTGGAAGAAGGCGTGGTTGTGAACCGATTTCACCCACATTTCTTATATGTCATCAGGGTGTTAAGAAAATATTATGTACCGAATTTCATTGAAATCGGTCGAGTAGTTCCTGAGATGTGGTTTTTGGTCCATAAGTCGGCGACGCCACGCCCATTTTCAATATTTAAGCCTGGGTGCAGCTTATTTCTGATATTTCTTCCATAAAATTTAGTGTTTCTGACGTTTTTTGTTAGTCGGTTAACGTTTAGTGATTTTCAACATAATTTGCCCATCTTCGAACTTAACCTTCTTATGGAGCCAGAAAATACGTGTACCAAGTTTCATCATGATATCTCAATTTTTACTCAAGTTACAGCTTGCACGGACGGACGGACAGACAGACATCCGGATTTCAACTCTACTCGTCACCCTGATCACTTTGGTATATATAACCCTATATCTGACKCTTTTAGTTTTAGGACTTACAAACAACYGTTATGTGAACAAAACTATAATACYCTCTTTAGCAACTTTGTTGCGAGTGTATAAAAATACCCGTGTGAAGTCAGGGCGAGACCAATCTTAGCAATCTTCATCCACATTTTTATTTTCTCTTGCTCTTCTAATGTGGATCATTCATAATGCGTAACCAGCTGTCAGAATTACTTGATTACGGTTCAAGAAATAATGAATTTTTTTCCTTGAGCAATTACTTAACTTAAGAGCTTAATACGAACCTTAAGCCTTCTTATGTCAGTCGCTTGATGGTAGTTAAACTTCCTGCCTTTGTGACCTATGGGTAGACGCTTGGTACATATTTAAATAATAATTTTGAAATTATGCTTTTATTTTCTGAGGTTAAGGCTCACATTACTTTTAAGGCCTCAATGCGCTTTTGTTACTTATTCTTCGAAACTTGAAAAACCAATTTGGAATCATATGCGCAATGGTTTCGTCGGAATTTAACTTTGGATGGAATTCGCTTCTTAACATTAAGCAAAACATTATTCTTAAAAAATTATGACATATGTTAGTTTATTCTACATTAAATTACAGATTTAGATAAGGGCAACGGCTGGGAACCATAATAGCAATACGTTTGAGTTTGTAGTTTTGCAACTTCTGGGCCCTTTCAAAAGGAATAATGCAACCATTAAATTTTATACTCTTCAATACTTTTGTTGTTGTACCGATATTCAATATTAGCAACTTTAGAAAGTACTATCGTGGAAGATGAAGGCACTGTATAGTTGGGTAATTTCATTATTATACCATCAACAAAACCCACCACCAACGACCTCATTTCTTCTATAAACTATTTACATTTGGTATGTATAGGGTAGCAAATCATTATGCAAACCGAAACGGTTCCATTCGAATAGTGCATTTACCGATTCAGATAAACTCTTTAATTCTACCTCGGCATAATTTTGCAAAAATTTTAAAATATCTGTATATGTTAAAAGGCGTTTAATATTATCAAAACAATTAATTTCGTCTACGATCGTTTTTCTATTTCGTATATTTTTCTTTTTATTCAGTTGTGCAAGTATTAATTCCAGTTCATCATTGAAGCTTAAATCAGCCTGTGGGAACTCCACAGAAATTCCATAAAATTGCATTTTAAACTTATATTCCAAATAATTAATCAAATGCTTTGTTTTCCAAATATTTTTCTGAGTCTAATAATAAAATCTGATAAATGGGGCCTAAATACGCTAAAGCTAAACAGTCGAATTAGGCATTAAGTATTCCTCGTTTTGTTATTAAAGTCATCCTTTTTTCAACTTTTTTTTACCAATACTAAGAAAAAAATAAAAACTATATTTTTTTTCAAAATATAAGCGTGACAGCATAGGCTTGATTGAGAACTTTCGAAGTTTTTTTCAATGAGCTGCCAATCGTTTTTGGAGTTATGCAATTATTTTATGTTGCCAGCACTTTTTAGTCAACAATATTTCAAATGAAGCAAACTCTTAAGCATATTGATGTTGACACACATCGAGTCACGTATTCTAAAATCGCTTATGTAAGTTAGAACAGATTCTACAATGTAGATGTGCTAAGTTTCTTTACTACGATTTTCATTTTGCTGTGAATTTCCTCAATTTCTTTTAAAAAATCAAGCATATTGGTAGCTGCTTGTAAGGGTTTATTATTAACCTAAACAATTTTATTGGGACTTTTCATTTTTACCTGACCTAAACCACTTTTTTAATGCGGTTTTCGGATTTTAAACTGAAAGCAATTTATTCCGCGGTTCTAAAACTGGTGGTAAGTTGTCCGACTCAAAAACTTTTTCATTCAGAACTGGGTTCAGCCTAGTTCTAAACAGACTTCGTCAGAAATCGGAATTTAAGTGGTTACATGGGTTTTCTCGGTTAAAAATTTTTTTTCACGAAGTTAAACACACTTTCCATTCCACGGTTATGAGTGAGTCTTGTCGCAAACTTTTTTATTTTCTCCCAAGTTCAAACTTTGTGTTTCAGAATGCTAATACAAAACAAGAAAGGTATTTTTTATAAAAAAGAAAAGTTGAAAAGTCTATYCGTCCGTCCGTCCACGCACGCTGTGACTTGAGATATCTTGATAAAACTTGGTATGTGGGATCTTTGGAAAAAATTTAACCACTGACACACCCACAAATCGCCATTAACCGAAAACATATAAAGTACCATAACTAAGCACTTAATTAAGACATAAAACTGTGATTTGGCATAAGACATTATAGTAGCAAAGGACTCCAGTGGGTAACAAATTTTGAAAAAGTGGTCTTGGCCACTGAGCATGGCAACCAATTTCGACTAAATTTAGGTACTTTCGTTTTTCTAACAAATCTTAGGCCGAATTTGTCGGCCAGTGTATCAGTTAATTTAAAATTTTTTAAACCGAAAATAATTCACAGAAAATTTAAGTCCTTAATATTAACATTAAGAACTGGACCAAGGCATGTAAAAATTTTCCATAGAAATACACTACCATCGTCAATTTTCATATATAAATTCTTACAGATCAGAAGTATTTTATGGAATCGCTTTGACTTTAGACGCATATTTCTCAGAATTGTTTACTCTACAAGGGCCCAGTGCAAAAAAGTCGTAACTCACACCGGCGAGGTATTACGGAGCTCTAAACCTGACTTTTCCACGAAATTCGCTTTTTTTTCGTATATAACTCGTAAATTACAGAGTTATAGAAAAAATTTACAATTGCATAGCTTTTTTATTACATACCATCTGTAAACATTGTATAAAGCTTCATTTAAAAAGCCGAATATTTCGATAAGTATTAATGATAAGTATTTTGAACTCGGACCTTTTTTATAGCAAATAAAATTTTCTATAAATTTGTCATGTACATTTATTCCATAGCACTTGTCATTTATACTGTGAACAAAAAATAAGGTGACATTTATTTATTCTTCTAAATCAATTTCATCATCTTCGAAACACTGGTTGTAGTCACTATCCGGGATGGCTTTCAGTTCCGTCTTCGCTGCGGCTTGAATATCGTATAAAAATGGTGTCCCCGGAGCGGTCTTTTGAGCTTAGTGAACAGCCAGAAGTCGTACGGCGTCAGATCAGGTTGCGGAACGATATGGGTTGAGTTTTTGGTGAAATGATCATTTAATGCAAATTCTTTGCTCAACAAATTTCGACATCGTAAAAATGGAAAAACTCACTTTTGGCAGCTCACAAACGACACGTATCTCAAACACTATCGAATATTTTGACCAACCTAAAAAAAAAAAAAAATTCTAAAAATCCTTCGACGCGAGCAGTTTAAATTCAAATGTCACCTTATTTTTTGGACACAGAAAATGCGAAATTCGTGAACATTTTCTTCAGGGTATTTCCAAGGAAATTTCGTGACGGGATTGAAAAATAATAATAGTTCAGAAAAAAATACCCTAGTATACATATTTATATAAAACTTTTTAGATTCCGATCCTCTGATTGACGTTTTATATTTTAAGGTATTTTCCTGGCTTTAATTCTTAGCCCTTCCTTACTTGTTATTAATTAACTATTTTATACTTTATATAAAATTGATCGGCGAAGGTATGTAAAAGCGGGTTCTTCTTATGTAAAATAAACTATTTTTTACTTTTCTCAATTAAGTAACTTTTGTTTGGTTTTCAAGTGCAAAAATTTGATGCTTCGAATTCACAGTTGCTACAATTCCGAAATGGAATGTACTCGGCGATATTTTCGAATATTTTTTAGGAAACAAATATTGAAAGTATTTAAAAAAAAAATACTCTTTCATAGGCAAAGTGTGCCAAATTAATTTTTCTTAGAATTAGGTAGGCTTATAGAAATATTCATCTGCCAGCGAGTTGCAACTGGTTTTTTTATGCACACTGATGCGTTGGTTGCGCTGCTGGCACAGATGAATTTGTGGTTATGTGGATGTGTGCGTCTTCCTTAATTCGCTGAATTATGCCAATGCCGTCGTATATCTCATGCAACTCATAGTTCCATCGCCATGGCCAACGCGAATACTCGAAACTCGTAACGTCGACTCATCAGATGTTGTCATCGTCCATGCCTCTGCACCATATATCAGGACGGAAATAGAGTTTTGTTTTTGTTCGTCGAGAGAGGACTTTACTTTTCAATTGCCTACTTAGTTCGAAGGTAGCACCTGTTGGCAAGAGCTACTCTGCGTTAGATTTCGAGGCAGACATTGTTGCTGCTGTTAATGCTGATTCCAGATAAATGAAATTATCTACAACTTTGAAGTTATGACTGTCAACAGTGACGTGGGTGGTGTGTGTCGATTCTCTTTTCACGGGTCTTATCCAAGGTTTGCCGCATGGTGAATATCAGGTCGGTTGTTGATTTTCCAAGCCTAAAGCCGCACTGATAAAGTCCAATCAGTTTGTTGACCGTGGCATTTAATCTTTCACACAATGCGCTCGGTAGAACCTTATATGCGATGTTGAGGAGGCTTATCCCACGGTAGTTGGCGCAGATTGTGAGGACTCCCTTTTTATGGATTGGGCAGAGTACACTCCCTCTTTTTCTGTCTGCAGATATTTCTTGACTTGCGTTTTTTTATTGCGCAGAGGTGGGTGCAAATCATGGTGCCGCAAGATAGTGGATCGAGTCGATTTTCGGACCTTGGAACGTACGCATATCTTAAACACTGGCATCTTTGGTAACATCGTCCTTCTCTTCCAGCGGGGCGTGGGCGTAAATCAGCGAAATGTTGTAGAACTTTGCTTTGGTTCGGATTGTGGCTAGAGGGCAGTACTCGGCGAAGGAGTCTCTCTCCCAACACGAATCCCACACCGAATTTGCTTTCCTTATAAGGCCACTGTACCATAAGGACCTACTCGCTTCAGTACATCAACCTACTAACCAGTACATCAACCGGAAACTTTATTTATTTATATTATCGGAAACTCTAGATGTATCCCCTCAAATCGTAATACTCAATGCCATGGTCGCCATCAAACGGGGGTCTCTTATCACAGACTGTCTGCTAGTTTCCATTTGTAGTGTATTTTACGTGGAGGGTCCCAAAACCAGCACACAACACTGTGGGGGGGATGTTTCGCCTCCTCACTTTAGCTCGCCTTCAAACAGGTGTCCTTTGGCTACATAGAGACTACGTGGTCTGAGACCGGATGTCGTGAGCTGCTTGAGCCATCTGTAAAAGAAGTCCCAAGTAAATAGCAATAAGAGAACTTTCCTCACTTCCGTGAACTTCTACACAAGACTCGCTCCTCCCGAAGAAACCCGTTTTTTGTATTTCGGAACAAAATCGCAGCTTTAGTTTAGCTTCATTAATGAATTCATTGGGAAAGTGGTGGTGTTCGTAGAGTAGAGTCTTACAGTTTCTTAAGAATAACGTTAATTATTTATTCTTTTTAAAACTTTTGCATCCAATAAAAGTTTTTGTATTCGTAATAAATGACATTCGCAATTCTGTATAATATGAAAACATAATTCATAATGTAAATTTCGATCTAAGTTGCCTTTTCCAATATTTGGTTGCCGCACTCATGCCAACTCCCACACTCGATCATTCTTCAACACGTGCCCACTTCATGTGGTCTATTTATCTGCTAAAGTCAACTTGAGTCTTTTGTTTGTTGACATAGTTGAGAGTAATCCCTCCCTCCATAATAGTATGAATTTGAAAAAGAAAAGTTGAAATCCTACAAATTATCAAGTATTGTCCCACAGTTTTTTCAAAACAACCGTCTACATTTGTTGTTTCGGATCCATCGTAGTCGTATTAATTTCGATCTCGGTACACAAATGAACCATGAAAATGTATGCTGTCATTTAATATCCGCAATTAGAGTGATCATCAATCAAAACGAAAATCAAATGTGTTACAGAGTGATAGAAGGTTAAAGCACAGGAATAGAATGTTCGTTATCATATACATACATGGGCATGTGTTTTGTGGTGCACGGAGGACAGAGAGAGTGCACAAAATAGTGGCAAATCTTGCGAAAAAGTAAATATTACGCCGGCAAAAGAAGTTAAAGAGGAGATAAATAACATTGGAGCAAATGACGATAAGGAGGGGAAAATTACCTAATAAGAGCAGTGATTGCAAAAAACTGATAAAAACAAGTCAATAAATAAGGCTGATGGCATAATTGATGAAAAGGGCGTCAATTTATGCTCCTATTTTAAATTAGTAAATGTGTAACTATTAAACAAATTACACTTACAATTTAGAAAATTAAGCAAGTAAGGAATGGCAAAGTTTGCACACGTGAAATATATTGAGATATATTTAGTTAAGTTATCTTACATATTGACTCATATATTCGTTAAAGGAGAAGAGCCTCATGTTCAGTTTAGTATTAAAGAATGTATGGAACGATTTTTTTGATGAAAGTTGACAATTGAAATGCACGCTAATTGTATAATATAATGCTAAAGTTCAAAAATCAGGAAAAGCTCAGGCGTAAATTTTATTAAGAGTATATGTATCTATACCGCTCCGAGGTGCAGTCTCCTTCATAGACATTTTGACGCACTTTGTGGTCGTATGGAATTTCGTCCGCAAAAAGACACTATACTTTTTCTTAATGTGTTATTAAATTTAATTGCATGTATTCAATAATTACATAAATTAAAAATTGTAAGCAAATGCGAATATATTCGAAGAAATTAATTTTCGTTTTTTTTTATCAAGAATGAGCTAGCAGGAATTTGTTTAAATTATAAACTGCTGTTTCCCATTCCAATTCTTCGCCAAAATACTTTAAGTACAATCCCTTCTTTTTAAGGTGTTCTATCAACAACACTCAAGATTGCTGAATGTAAGGTCTTAACTTCATCAGCAAATACTTTTAATCCTAAACTGAAATTGTCGAAAAAGGAGAAGTCGTTAATAATTTGGTGTAATCTGTGAGATTATGATACAGATGAAAGTGCATAGAATAGATAATTTTGTAATCATCTCATTGATAGATTGAATAAATACTCACCTAATATAGTACGGTATTTCTATATTTGACATACTCGTGCTACTACAGAAGAGCTAATGACCGCTTCCATGGAAATAATATATTAGTTTTTTCCTATGACCTCTTATGACCTTATATGAAGGTATTATGTGTAAGGATGAATATATTTTTTCTAATACGGCATAAATATATTTACTCCACCGATGGAAATTTTAATGTGCTTTGAACCCACTGTCTGGGCTTGTTGAGTATACAAATGCGACGTAGTTTCATTCCAGGTAAGCCAATAATCAGACACTTTCTTATGGTAGCCGCAAATGGAGCAAAGTAATGTTTGCTTAGAAAATGCAGATGATGTCCTAACAATCAAGGTATCAAATGGCAAAGTCAAGTGTTCGCGAGGATTGTTGGGGCAACCTAGGGAAGAGCACGTAGTGTTGTCGAGACCATTTAGATGCCAGTGCGACAGCAGCCAAGAGAGGCTACAAGCAATATTGCCGATATTAGGTTAGTTTAGTTTATTGAATTTTCTCTCTGAGATATACGACTTTCACGCAACAAAGTAGAGTGATAATTATATTTTATTGATTATAATCAATGAACTTGCGTGACATAAAGACAAATTTTTTCGTCCGGCGTCAGCTCGTACATGTGCAGTTTGACTCCAAACATAGAAATCAGATTGCTCGATTTGAAGCCTCGCAGATTTACTTATTGTTTTCAAATATTTTAGTTTCTTCTTCCCAGACTTAAAAACAGGCTCGCTCGTTAAAAATCGTACTTAAATGAGATTTCAAGGTAGAAGGTATTTTGAAAACCACAATATTGAACTAAAAATAAATAATCTTCTTAATTTGCGTAGACACCGCTTACGCGATTATAGCCGAGTTAACAACAGCGCGCCTGTCGTTTCTCCTTTTCGCTACGTGGCGCCAATTGGATATTCCAAGCGTAGCCAGGTCCTTCTCCACCTGGTCCTTCCAACGGAGTGGAGGTCTCCTCTTCCTCTGCTTCCACCGGAGGGTACAGCGTCGAACACTTTCAGACCTGGAGTGTTTTGGTCCATTCGGACAACATGACCTAGCCAGCGTAGCCGCTGTCTTTTAATTCACTGAACTAYGTCAATGTCGTCATATATGTATCTCATACAGCTCATCGTTCCATTGAATGCGATATTCGCCGTGGCCAACGCGCAAAGGACCATATATCTTTCGCAGAACCTTTCTCTTGAAAACTGGCAACGTCGACTCATCCGTTGTTGACATCGTGCAAGCCTCTGAACCATATCGCAGGACGGGAATTATGAGTGACTTATAGAATTAGGTTTTTGTTTGTCAAGAGAAGACTTTGCTTCTCAATTGCCTATTCAGTCCGAAGTAACACCTGTTGGCAAGAGCTATCCTGCGTTGGATTTCCACGCGAACATTGGTGATGGTGTTTACGCTGGTTCCAAGATAGACGAAATTATATACAACTTCAAAGTTATGACTGTCAACAGTGACGTGAGTGCCAAGTCGCGAGTGCAACGACTGTTTGTTCGATGATATATGATATATCGTCTTGCCCTCGTTCACTGTCAAACCCATTTGTCTTGCTTCCTTGTCCAGTCTGGAGAAAGCAGAATAACGGTGCGGGTGTTGAGGCCGATGATACCAAATTCTGACAACGCGGCATAAATTCAGCTCCTTTTCGTTCTGTCGAAAACAGCTTTGAAATCGACGAAGAGGTGGTGAGTGTTGATTTTTCTTTCACGAGTTTTTCCAAGATTTGGCGCATGGTGAATATCTGGTCGGTTGTTGATTTTCCAGGTCTAAAGCCACACTGATAAGGTCCAATCAGTTTGTTGACGGTGTGCATTAATCTTTCACACAATACGTTCGATAGAACTTTATATGCGATGTTGACGAGGCTTATCCCAGAGCACACTTAAATTCCAATCATTGGGCATGCTTTCGTCCGACCATAATTTACAAAGAAGCTGATGTATGCTCCTTATCAGTTCTTCGCCGCCGTGTTTGAATAGCTCGACCAGCACTCTATCGGCCCCCGCCGCTTTGTTGTTCTTCAGGAGGATAATTGCTATTCGAACTTCTTCATAGTCAGCGATTGGGGAATCGGGTTCGCCTTCTCCTGGCTTTGTGCGTTCACTGCCATTCAGCAGACTGGAGAAGTGTTCCCTCCATAATTTAAGTATGCTCTGGGCATCGATAGCTAGATAACCTTTGGGGGTTCTACAAGAGTATGCTCCGGTCCACTTTTTTCGTAGAATTTTCAAGCATTACCCCTGTCGGCCAGCTTATAAAGCTTTTCGTATTCACGGTGCTCACGCATTTCGGCCTCTTCCTTTTTCTGTCTACAAATGGGTCTCGCTTCCCTCTTCAGCTCTCGGTATCTATCCCATCCCGCGTGTGTTGCGGTTGATCGTAGGCAGCTGCTGCGACATGGCATTGTGTATAAATATATAAAATTAAATGTATATTTAAACGACCAGGATGAGTTAAAATCCGTTTTACTGTATCGTCACGAAACTGTGTACCTGTATTATCTCTTCAAATCAGGAGGACGAGTTCCCAGATAGCCGTTAAAGGACCACAAAACACCATTATTCAAAAACTTATAAACTACCATAACTAAGCTCCTAATTAAGACCCAAAACTGTTAATTCGTTGAACGAAACTCCGTGAGCGCGAGAGCTTGTGTGAAAGCACCTTTTGCTGTTTCAAATAAAAATTTGAGCAATACTCATTTAAGATATTCACTATTAATTTAGTTAGTTTTATTAAAAATTAAATTATAGTTTAACTTTTATAACGGCTTAAGCATGTAACAGAAGTTATAGAACAAAGATCGGCAAAAGAGAATACAGCTACCCGAAAATATTTCACTTAAAAGCCCTTCGGTCTCGACACTGTCTTGTTGCTAGCCTCTGTGAAGGTTATGCAAGTGATTGGCAAGTGCAATCCCGAAAATATTCAACAATAAAACATCGACAATAATACATTCGTGCTAGCTGAGAGAGCAATGAACAAACATAGCTTGAAGTGAAACGTTTGTCATGCGCGCAGAACTCCTATCGAACACTGCAACAAACTTTGTGCTCACCAAGAGCTTTCGCTCTTGCTCATTATAAACTTTGATTGAGAAGTACAGTTTTAGAAGAGTTTTCTTGATTGCAATTAGCAGCGCTGTTCAATTTACATAAGAGCATGGCATTTGCACAACACGCTTTTAGGCGCTGAAATAGTTACCAAGAAATAGTATTGAGTACTGAGAGCCAAGCAAAAAAATTAAAAAGTGAGGGTGAATGGCGCAATAAAGCTTTTGGATTTTAAGGCTAATGGAATATTTTTGTGGCAGACAGAAAAGTGGAATCAACTTAAACGCACTTAATGCTTATACAGCGGAGCAACTATTCTTGTGAAGTAAAATTAGGCAAGCAAGGAAGTCAATAACAAAACCAGATTTAGATATTGTACAATAAAAAGGAGCTTTGAAACTAAAAATTAAAAGAATCGAATACATTTTCCGAAGCAAAGTGGTAGTGGCGCCACTCCATTCTGATTCGAAGCCAGATGCGACTGCAAGCGGTTGGCGGTATCTGAGGCAAATAGAGTAAAATTTGAAAACAGTTCGTGGACAGTGCTCGTGCCTTGCAGTCGTTATTGGGGTCTGGTTGGAGTAAAATTTGTCAGTTTTACAACCCCTGTGTGCTGGTGCTATATGAAAAGCTATTCACATCGTCTTCGCCATCGCAGCTCCAACATCGTTGCCGCCGTCGACATCTCTGCTTGGTGCCTGCCTGCGGCCAATTTATTCATTGAAATAGCGCCGCACAGCTGTGTTGGAACTCAGTTGCTGGCAGTTGGTCGGTGTGAGTAGTAGCTTGTGATGTACTATATATTTCTTAATAATATATGTAATGGTTAAGTGTATTGGTTCTGTGAAACAGTATGTTAGTGGGAAAGTAATTTGTTTAATTGAAATTTAATAAAACAAAAAACAGAAAAGAAGCCTCGAACAACGAAGGATTGTTCAATTAAATCGAATTGAAAGTAATTGAAACTCAAATGCAGATACAAGAAAAGTATTGATAAGTGAGTACTTTTGTATTCAAGTGAATGGTTAGTGTGTTTTTCTTCACAAAACTAAAAAAAAATATACAATTAACTCAGCAAATGTCACCAATGAAACTAACAAGCGTATGGCATGGCATAATTTTTTGACTCAAAAATATAATATAAGAAAACTTCTGCTCAAACGCATACCAGTAGGCAATTAGACCACTCGATAACTCAATTTAAACAATGTACAAAAAATATGTTCTTCAACTGTGCTCAACTCTCTGGAGGGATTGTATTACCGTAAACAGTTACATACATTCCACGTTTTACTGTTTTATTAACGAACAAGCAATAAGTAACTCTGTATTAGAATATAGGTAATAAATCCTCGTTAACGAACATCTTCATCAGTTTTACAAAATGTCGGCAAAGTACTCACTACTCAAATATGGAAATATTTTGTGATAACAGGAAGCAAAGTTGAGGTAAGGAGCAAAGTCGCTTAAACCATCAAAATGACAAAGCAGATGAGACAACTAAACAGCCATATGAAAACACTGGGACTCAGTTAGAATCAACAGACTACAGGGGAGTCTGCTGTGCATAAGACGGGGTGTAAGAGAAGGATGGTACGGTCATGCTTCCCCACCAAGTGAACCCACTTTGAAAATATTTTGTGGGAAACATCTTCACGATGGACTCTGTGAAATAATAGTAAAACAGGCAGCACCTATACATGTCCCAAGAAAACGGATATGAAAGAAGAAAGCGCTAAATGAGGGCTCGGAAAGAGAATGGTAAGAATGTCGTACAGACTGCAACTGCAAGGCGCCGAGCAATAGATGTACTTATATCTTTTGGATTTAGAATATGCCACGGAAACGGCTTAAATGCACTGAGCACTAAGAAGAGCGAATAAAGCAGTGAGTGGCAGCGTCGTAAATAATGATGCCGCATGGCTCAGACGTTGAGCCGGGCATATAATAAGCCAAATAAAAGCTACAAGGATATCATGGGAGCAAAGTTCCTGCGCATATAACTGAGAATGAGAAAATAACGGAGGGTAAATAAGGCATAATCGGACGAACCACAACCAAACAGCCAAGGCACAGGCACTGAAACTAAGGGACAGAGTCTTAGAGGGCATCGTAACTTCACCTACTCATTCATTTGTACTTATACGAAATAAGTATGAGCTTAAATTTGAGTGGTGCATGCAGTGGAAGGCTCAAAAGGCTATGCTAATGTTTGATGTCGAATTAATTGTGCATAGCACAATTACAAGTAGAAATATAAGTGCTAAAGCCGTGCATACAATGCCAGCTGTCGTTTTACAAGTTGCAGTGTGGGTCCAGTGTCCTTGCTGCTATAGAGCCGTTGGAACTTTGAGGAAAGCGAAAATCAGTTGTATAAAGGAAGCTAAGTGACAAAAGAAATAATGACAAAACTGCTGATGAGTATTGTGCGATAAGTGGTGATGAGTCATTGAGTTGGGGCTCAGTGCATACAAAGCTACTTGAATTTTAATGCCTCCCTAATATGAAGGTGAGTTGGTAGATGTTTTTCAGCAGCTAATAAAAATATTGTTTGCAAAAATTCCTTGTAACCACCGCTTTATTGCCTACGGGTTTTGTAATAGGTAATCCTCAAACCCTTACATATACATATTCCGATATTTAGTCGATTTTAATTTATAATTTAAAAATGTAGAGACTCATTTGCAAAGAAAAAATAGTACTTTCAAGTCGTTGATTATTATGTTCGAAATTTATTTAATTATTAAATATTTTGATATGCCAATACTAGGATAATGGCCAAACAAATAAACTTGAGGCAAGTATAAATCAAATTACTAGTATTTTTATAGACCCAACAGAAAGGGGTTGTTCGTACTTCAGCCTTACTGTAAGCGAAAAGTAATAACAATCACAGTGATTGCCAATCGAATTTAAAAATGTTTAATATGAAATGATTTTTTGTGTATGAGTAGATGTAGTATTTTATGAAATCGAATTTATTCTTACTTCGTTATTATATACAGGGTTTGTCCGGAAAGTAATAGGACCGAGTCGAATTAAAAAAATTTATTAAAGCAATCGTTACAATTCTTTAAAAACATTCTAAATAGACTAATTCTGCGTCGATAGGGCGCTGCCAGCGCGATTTTCAGGCATTGTCGGCGTCACGGAAGCGTTGGGATGCCGGCCTTTTACATCCACTCGCCGAAATTTCTGGTCATCTGTGAGCACTTTTGGGAACATCTTCGCCCACACCTTGCGCATATCTCCCAGCACGGTCTTCATCAGCTACCTCATCCCGGCGCTCCAAAAAGGCCGTACCACCGAAACACACCATTTCTTGCTACAGCAACATCTGGGTAAGCCTGCTTGATCAAATCAATCAGATTATCCGAGTTTCACATAGAATTTAATTGCGTGGCCCTGCTGTAATGAACTCAGCAACTGACCAGCCGCTCGTTCGTTACATTGGAGCGCCCTCTACCGGAAGAAAATCTGTTATATTAGTTCCCGGACAAACCCTGTAGGCTTACATAACTAAAATTAAAATTATGTCTGATAAACGTGACGCGAAATTCAGAACGCCTAATTCGTAGGAATCAATTGGATTATATTATTAATAGGCTTACCTTTAAGTTACAGCGACACTTTACGGAACCACCGCGAAGTTGGCATTTGAGACCACTTAATTTTCTTATTCATTAGTTTACCGTCCTTCGCAGCATTTAATTTAAAAAAAAATTGCAATCGGCCTGTGTTCATACGCGGCACCTGCAGTTTTGTGTGGAAGTCATTAAACTGTATTCATGACGAACAGAAAAAGGTTTTATCGATTAGAAAGTTGCATCGTTTGGCTCTCCTTTCTGATTTTTTACCGAGTATACACATGTATGATTCGTATTACCTTGTTTCTGCACCGACTGGAGCTGAAATCGACACACCATACTCCAGGGAACAGCCACCGTCAATTTGCATTAATTAATCACGCAATTTTATGCAAGTGCAAAGGCGGTGCCCAAGATTTGGTGTACTGTAAGTTGCTGAAATAAATTCCTCTTCAAGTTTTGGAAAATTGCGCCATACTTAAGGAGATGTGGGTAAGAGGTATGGGTAAAATCTGTAGCACCAAAATGAAAGCACCAACAAAATTTTCAGGCTGATATGATGGAAACAGTAATGATTAAAAATATATACATGCATACTTTTGTGAAAACGATGCATACCTTACATACATAGCAGGATAGGTTTAGAGCTTCATCATATATTGAGTTGGACTGTTAAGAGTTAAAAGGAATAATCTATATTTATCAGTCATCATTTATATGTATATAGATGTTTATAGACATATGTTGCTTGCTATTAATTTGGAATGCGGTAGGCGTGATCTCCCATCATTTTCGGATATCTATTGTTCGGTAGAGTATTAAGTAGTAAGTTTCAAAAGTATAGATATAATGTCTACAATCTGAATGTATACATCTAGCGCGCCTATCAATGAATTCTTAAATATCAGACGGCTTAATTCACTAAAATATGGTAGGTGGCAAGCATCATTGGAGTTAAGATTCGTTATCAATCATTTATGGTTCGAATAAATACTTTTGTAATTTTTTTCTGTCGATCACACTAGTTTTGACAACAATAATTAAATGGGTCTCCTTCGTTTACGTAAACAAATTATCCGATTTGTGAAACCCACTGCTTTCTCTTGACACGAACGACCACTATAATTTAACGGGTGTGAGGACGGGAAAGAACTACACTCGTGGTTCGTTTTCAACGAAGGATGAAAGTTAATAGTCCACACAGTTAAAGGTAAAATTTAACTAAAGTAACAGTGAAACGCAAGTAAATAAACAAAAAGTCTGCAAACGTAAGCAACGGAGTAAGCATTAAAATGGATGTATACCGTTTAAGTTGAAAACTCTATCATTTATGTACAATGTTTAAGTAGACAAACATAGTATATGTGGTATAGTTGTGAGTATGCTGTAAGTAAGAGACTAAGGACTAAGGACTTGTAAAAGGAGCAAATCCCATACACTGAGTCTAAACATTCTAACAAAATGATCTTGGAAGATAGGACTTTTTCTATTTGGCAACCCGAAATGAAGTATTGCAGCAGCTTGGTATTTCAGACTTTGTCACGTATTTTTCCAATGTCAGTTTGCTGCATTTTATTCTTTCAAATTCAGTTTTCCTGTCTTACACTTTCCGACAAGGTGAGTGGATTCTGCATCACTCCTTGTTGGCGCTGTCTTACATTGTTTTTCCATATATATTTTACTGTGTTTTATAATTGCATTTTTCGCTTTAATTTCAAAGGATGTTTGTTCGCTTATTGACCGTTTGTTTTTATCTCTGTACATGTGTATGAAATCAAGATCTAGATTCACTTTGGCCTAAACTACCAAAAACGTTTTGTAGTCAGTCTCCATTTTTGAGGAAATTCAACATGCTTTATACGAAGAAACCGAATGGATTACATTCAAATTTGGTATCTTATTTACTTGTACTATATACATATATTATAAATAGTAGACTCATTAGATTCATTGCTATAATACATTTTGTCTCAAGTCAAAAGGACTAAGTATTGTATTCTATTTACATACATTGGGACTACCTGGAATTTGTAATTAAATTTATAAAAAAATATATTTAAAAATGTATTGCGCTAATTAGGCATAAAGTGGTAAACCTCAATAGCTCGTTTCGATTTCTAGAATGAATAAAACTAACTCACAAAGAATTTGTCTTAAGTTTGTATTTCTAACCAAATTTCGTGTGAAGAATCGTTGTGAATCTTGGGAAAGGCTTACAGTGATTCAGTTTTATCAAAAACACAAGCCTTAGATATGGCAAGAGGCTCGACAACTCTCCCGAATCCATTCGAATGATTAAAAGTGTGAATGATAAAAAGTCTGCATACATTTGTATACCTTCCCCAGAAAGGAAAATGTAAATAATAAATCTTATGTCTCACTGTTACTCAGTACTTACTCAGTACTTTAATTTTATAAATAATTTAGTTTTGTAAAAGAAAATAATCAAATTTCTATTCAACGAAATTTTATATTCTCTATGCGGATAACAATTTGATACATATAGTAGATCCATTAATAATAGCTACATACATTACACAATGTACCCTGATCATATATACTGTATAATATATTATGCTATTTCGGTAACTAAAAAGCCGCCCTTTTTCCGTGAAAACGCATTTCGAAAATAATCGAAAAATTTTGCTTTTGAATTATTTTTTTTAAAGAAAATTGTTGGTTTAGAATAGCTATCAGAACGAAAAAAGGTAACCTCTACTTTCAAGTTACGACCCAATGTGCTGCCATTGTGGTTATCTGCATAATTTAATAATCAGCTTACCGATTAGATCAAAAAAGATACGTATGAAAAATAAACAATTAAGGACGGCCTAAGTTCGGGTGCAATGTAACATTTTATACTCTTACAACTTGCAAGAATCAAAGCCGGGAAATACTTTAGGGTAAAACCAATCATATAGAGTAAAGTCAGCCGGATTTTCGAAAACCCTGATATTAGCTATATGGCGGCTAGTCCAAGTTTTTGCTCAAATATATATTTTTTAAGCACAAAAATACTCTAATATGAACAAAACACGCTCTATTATTTTCATTGGG
Organism: Bactrocera latifrons; assembly: GCF_001853355.1. Classification (NCBI taxonomy): domain Eukaryota; kingdom Metazoa; phylum Arthropoda; class Insecta; order Diptera; family Tephritidae; genus Bactrocera; species Bactrocera latifrons. Next base: position 217,110 of record NW_017536075.1, on the reverse strand, counting down.
ATAACTTACATATTGGCCGATATATGCGGTACAAAATCACCCCGAATTTCGAAAATCTTTATATTAAGTATATGGGGACTAAGGGAAGTATTAGTCCGATTCTATCCATTTTTGTCATACAGACAAACCATTATAAGTGAAATCTTCTTCTTCTTGATTGGCGTAGTCACCGCTTACGCGATTATAGCCGAGTTAACAACCGCGCGCCAGTCGTTTCTTCTTTTTGCTACGTGGCGCCAATTATATATTCCAAGTGAAGACAGGTCCTTCTCCACTTGGTCCTTCCAACGGAGTGGAGGTCTTCCTCTTCCTCTGCTTCCCCCGGCGGGTACTGCGTCGAATACTTTCAGAGCTGACCGCTGACCGACATTTTCAATCAAAAGTCAATTATAGGTATCGGGGTCTAAAAATCAGTACCTAGGAGCTTGAATAGTTTCATTGGATTTAAACAATTTTTGGTCATACGATGGCTACACTAAAGACATTATTTGTGCAAAGTTGTATTCCATTATATTAATTGCTTCTTGACTTGTTTGAAAACTTGTTGTGGAAACTGAACCGAATCATGTGGAATTTAAAATTGTGCTATATGGGAAGTGGGTGTGGTTGTACTCCGATTTTGCCCATTTTCACAATGTGATATAAGAATCTATAAACAATGCCACGTACTATGTAAATTTTGTCGAAATCGATTGGTAGGGGCCCGAGATATGGGATTTCCCCACAAAAAGGGCGGTCATCGTCCAATTTTCACACCAGCTGCCATAGAGCTCTCTCATACCATCTCGGTGGTAAAATTTAATGTCTCTGGCATATTAAGTTATTGATTTATCGCACTTTTATTAGTTTAAAATAGTTCCGTTAAATGTTGAATAGGCGAGGTTATCGTCCGATACATTCATGATCCATTTTCACGCTGTCGATAAAAGTTCCTATAAGATTTGTACTCACTAAATTTGGTTTTTGTAGCTTTAGTAGCTTAGGAGATACATATGTACATTAAACATTTTACCACGAACACTTTTTCAAAAAAAATTCTCCACAGGGTCCCCTTTCTACTGGGATCCTCTTTTATCTTAATTAAGTTCTTAGTTATGGCACTTATATGTTTTCAATTAATGGCGATTTGTGGACGTGTCAGTTGTCCGATTACGCCCATCTACGAATTTTTGTTAGTACTAAGGAATCCATATACCAAGTTTCATCGAGATATCTCAATTTTTACTCAAGTTGCAGCTTGCACGGACGGACAGACATACAGTCAACCGAATTTCAACTTTTCTCGTCATCCTGACCATTTATATATACATACATACATATATAACCCCACATCTATCTCGCTTAGTTTTAGGTGTAAGTACAACCATTAGATGAACAAAACTATAATAATCTGTAGCAACTGGTTGCAAGAGTATAAAAACAGGGTTTTAAACTAAAACAGTCGCARAACTAATCAAAACAATTTGTGACATCTTTCCGAAGTTCACAATAGCATAATCGATATTCTGACATTTGTCATCAAATTTATAGTATGAATTTTTCGTTCGCTTGAAAATAAAAATACATGAAAATAATTTGTTAATACAAGTCTAATTACCTTTTTCATATCACATATTGCACATTTTTTAGTATTATAAGGCAATATGAAGTATTACTTTTTACTTAGGAATTTTGTGATTGGTCATTTGAGTGACAGGTGGAATACGGTATGCTCACGAACTATCTATCTTCCCATACATCTGAAAAGTGACATTTACACTTTTGCTTAAAAACATACAGATGCATAAAAGCACTGCACAAGCGCAGGCGTGGTAGAACAGAACTAGGATATGCAATTCCAAATTCTACTTTATTTATTTATCTTTTTATTTTCGCTTTATTTAAAAAATCATAGCCATAATGTTGGCAACTAGTGGGAAGCAGAGTCTGTACGGCGACAGACAAATTAATTATTATTAGTTTTTTAATTCTTATTAAAGCATGTCTTAAAAAATTGTGAAAGTAGACATGGGTGATATTTAAAAGCTCTAATTTAATAAAAATATACACTGTGCCAAAAATGTACCCAAATTTCTACAAAAAACATACTTACATATGTATGTACTTTTCCTTAAGTGCTTTACGAAGCCAATCAAAAATGTAGATTGCGAAAGCAATCCTACAAATTATGATACTCTTGATATACACAATTTTTCGTTCTACAAACACATTTTAAATCAATTCTTGAAAACCTGTAAATGTATGGTAGTTTTGGGGTTGTATTTTAATAACTCAACACTCCTCCCTTTTCTATTGTCAATGAGGCGAAGTAAAATTTGGAGTTCATACCTCATGCTTGGTTCGATCGACATGCGGGAAGGCGAGGAGTGGTCTACTGTTGCAATTATTAGTTTTACAAACAATTCTTACTCTAAATCATTCCCCAACTCCACCTCATTTGTACTGAAATTTTAGAATTCTAAGACTCACAAGAATCTACCACCTAAAGTCAATATGGGTAATAAGAGACATGTTTCCTAAAAATATTACTTTAAAATTTATTCAGTTACAGTTACGCATCAATTGTGCTAATCATTTATTCAGATCCTTATAAATTCTGTGATACTTAAGAATACGACATGGTACTGAAGGAATGTTAAATTACTAAACAAGTGAATCTGAAAAGGAAAACTAATATGATTCAGGCACGGTTTAAATTTGAAATGAAGAATATGCTTACTTATTGGATCTTTGTTGTTTAAGCGAAGTTAATGAGAGAAACAAATTAACAGAAGCCATAGTAAAACAACTCTCTCAAATACAAAACTCAGATATGCAAGTTAGATCGTTATTAGACACGGCAACTTTTATTGCTAATTCTCGGGCGATTCTCTTTTTCTGTTGCCCACTGCATTCACACGTGCAACTTGTGTTGCGCAACTCTGTTCGAGTTTTTTTCATTCTCTTTCACTTTACTTTAACCCACCGTCGTCTGTTTTTCCTTATAGGTATTTGGACCACTCTATCACCTTTATTAATCAGTTCTGTCAATTAGAAATACATTTTATTTATAATTCAAAGTTAAAGCAAAGATTACATAACAGACGTTCACATATATCACCCTTTTCACTATCGTCTAAATCAATTTGTATGGCTTCCTCTATACATTTTACAATATCTTTAATTTATTACATTTTTTCGTCATACTCCATTTTCTAGAATATTTATATTATATTATGTATATTTGTATACATATTTGCAAATTACTTAGCAAAGATGAAATGAAATTTTTTAAATATATTCAAAATATAAATTTCAAAAAAATATACGCAAATGCAACTATGCACTACGAAAGAAAGAACACTGAAAAACGTTGCAGCGAACTACTACGAATAAGAACACAAAGCGAGTTGCTGAACACTGCAAACTCGGCGCGATTCTCCTCTCCTGGTCGCCCCCTCACCTATAAACCAAGAGTTGCCGAAACAAAGGTTGCTTCGTGTAATAACACTCTTACGAATTGTGTCAATCAATTGAAAATAAAACAATTAAAGTGTTAGCAAACAACAATATCTAACAGTAACTATAAATATTTCCACAATAGTACCATAAATATCATTAGATTAAAAACAACATTATAATCCTTTAGAATTAAGAGTAATACTAAAATATGGATACAGTCTCCGATCCTTTTTCTCTCTTTGATTATGTCATGATATTTAGTGCGAGAGGTTACTAAAGCAAGGATTTTGTGTATATAAGCAAATTATGACCTTTAATTCATCACAACTGTACAGTGTGCAAAATTCTGATTAATTTTAATAGCGAAAAATATATATAGAGTTAATATTTCCCAGTTTTGCTAAAGCAAATATGTAAGATAGCGTAAAACTGTTAATTTTATAGGTCGAGACTTGAAACTGAAGTCGAGTCTTAAAGCACATCTTTTATCTAAACCTTTTTTTTGTCTAAATTATAATAACACTTATTCTCAATTATTTATATGTTCAAAGATTTATATTTGACAAAAGCTATTTAGGTACACCCCCAATTTATTATTCAATAGGTCATTTACTCAATCACTCTGTGATGTGTTGCAAAAACAATTTTAATTTTTGTTAAAACATATGTGTGTATATACATTTTTATATATTTATATACATATACACTTCCACATGTTGTACTAATATTGCCCCTTACTTGGATGAGAGAAAATCCGCAGTAACTCACAAGCCAATTTGATTGTGCATACCAGAGATTAATTACTGTTAAGTAATTTGTACTTGACAATTTGTCTTTGCAGTATTTATGGTTTGTGCTTTCAAATTATATTTATTGCCTAAAATTTATTGCACAGTTTGAAATATTGGATAGTCGAAAAAGCCTTTTCGTATTTTGTCAATAGATGTCGTTGCAGTTTTTTATATCCAGTACTACTAATAATTTAGTGTTGAAAAGGTGAGATTTCGCTTCCATTCTGAAAGTTTCGAAATTTCGATTTACACTGATGGAGTAATGTCTCTAGCAGAAAATTGGCAAAAATGGTGCATATTTGTCTATTTATTTATTAGTATAAATAAAAAAAATATATTTTATAATATGTTGGAGGTAAAGCTAAGTTAATTTATATATATGTTGTACAACTACATATATAAACACAAGCAAGAATTTAGAAAACGAATAGAGATTTCTTCTCAGTGATAAATCGTTTCTAATAATTTTAATATAAAACATAAATAAAAAAATCTATGTTATGCAAAAGAAGAAAGAAAGAGCTAAGTTCGAGTGTAATCGATCATGTTATACATTATCAAAGACGGAGAACACTATCCAATGTTGCTAAACTCTTTAATATAAAATGTTGCGTAAAAATGCATTACTAGAATAGTTTATAATTAAATTTTGTATATTATTAACACCTGTAAAATTCAACCGGAAGTTTGAAATTAGTTATGTACATACGTATATGTGAGGTATATGTAGTATGGGCGTAGTGTTCTGTTATCACATGTTGACATATCCAGTATAAAGTCAACTGGAGGTTCGAAAATGTTTATATTATTATATATTATTACGTTTAGCATATGGCGAATATTCTCTGAATTTCTATAATATACCTTCGAGTTTACCGATATTTTCGGTAAAAATCAGCTATTGACATTGAGGTATACACGTTCGGTGCCCGGAAACTTGAAAACACACACAGGTTTATATCCTAATTTGGGACTTAGTTATAGCGTGAGCGTGGCAGTGGTGCGTTTCTACCCATCTGTAGTGCTAACGAAGATTGTGTGCCAAGGAAGACAAGAACAGACATCTTCAACATAATCGAATCAATGTCTTAATGGTTTGCTCAATCTCCGGACTTAATCCGTTTGAGATTTATACTTCATATGCATGTCTCCTCAGGTTTAGCTGTATATCTCCCTTAAGAAAGGTACATAACTTTTCAACGCGTGTATGTCAAAAGTCATTTAAAACTTGTATCTAACCTAAATTATCCCATTATCCCATTACTAGGCATCTGCAGCTTATTAATCCCTTATACGTAAGATTCGTAGGGAAATGTATGTATTATGATTAAACTACTAACGGGATAAATATCCCGTTCATGTCTTCTTTCAAAAGAAAAACTGAACTCTTGAAAACCTGTAAATGTAAGGTAATTTTGGGGGTATATTTTCATAACTCAACACTCCTCCGTTTTCTATTTCTATTGTCAATGAGGTGAAGTAAAATTTGAAGTTCATAGCTCATGCTGGGTTCGACCGACATGCGGGAAGGCGAGGAGTGGTGTGCTTTACAGACAATTCTTACTCTAAATCATTCCCCAACCAATTATTCGAAATATTGTCTGCTCGACCCCATCTATACTGAAATTGTAGATTTTAAGACTCACCAAGTATCTACCACCTAAAATCAATAAGAGAAATGTGGCGGCTTAAAGGAAGAAGAAGTAAGAAGTTACAGGCAGAGTTGAATCGATTTATTAAAAATGAAATACTTTTATACAAATACAAAAACATACACACCAAAATTCTTTATTTTATTATATAAGTGTCTCAATCAAATTCAATTTAATGCAATCTATATATATATATATATATATTGCTCTCATGGTCATTTGTACATGTTTTATTGCAAAATATTTGAAAATATTAAATGCTAAATACCTGATAAGATTAAAACTAAAAACCCTCTAATTTCTATTTAGAAGTAAAAAGTTTAGGCTTCTAAATATATTCTTTAATTGAGCATTTACTACGATAGTCCAGTTTTATGCATTTTAAGTATACATATGTATAAGTAGGTATGATCCAGACAGTTGCTATATAGTAATATGTTCTTGTCTCTATTACCACTGCTTATTGCTCGCTGACTTTCGCAACTATCATTTTTAGAGGTAAATAAAAACTTTGGATATATTCGTCCCTAAACATTGTGCAATACAAAAATAACAACAAAAAGTAATATTTGCATGAGGATAATTCAATGATATAGATATTTTTAAGCTCTTTGCTACGACATAGTCGTATGCAATTAGATTAACTGCTGATTGGGATTTCTTCGACAAACTGCATGATGCCAGAGATGCAATTTAATAGGAAAGCCAAATTGGCACTTACCCTCAATGTGAAAATATTGTACCCGCTGTGCAAATACTAGCTCATATATTGTGTTAACGCATGTACAATTTAATTGTCGTTTAGTTAATATCGATAATAATACAATTATTAATACATACCCAAATAAGACTAAAATTGGCTGCCATGAAGTTTTTCACATCACGCAAATGTGGAGTATGAAGGGTCCACATGTACATATGTATTTCTATACACAATTTTTTGTAATGTACATACCAAATATATCAGTATTTATTTTCCTACTATCGTGGTTTTATGTTTTTCCAGCTGATACAATTTCATATAATCTTCTTCCCCTCTTCCTATTGCAGAGATATTATGGCCACCTAAGCCAAATATTTTTAATAGAAAAAGATAATAATATTAATGTTTAATAAAAACAGTTGATTATTTTTGACAGGCTCAAAAAGTAAGTTATAAATATTATTTGCGAAATATTTTTAACAAAATATTATAGGAGTATTTGAAGAACAATAAGTTTTTGGAGACCCATCTTCTTAAATTATTCTATTAAAAATGACGCTTGGGGTTTTCGAACATTACAAGAAACAAATTATTGCTAACCTTAATGATAAGTGTGAAAAAAACATTCAGCTTAGAACCTTAGCATATATTTCTTATAGATATTGTTTAATAACAGTTTGTTCACTTTTTCTCATGAGAAATTCTTTGAATATCGGAATCAAACCAACGTCAACAGTTGTTTGCTTGTGGTGCTTTTTTCCAGAATAAGCGAGAAATAACAAATGAAATATTCGTTCATATTTACGTTTGCACATTTCAACTCGACAAAAAGTACGGAAGAGCTAAGTACGGGTGTGACGGAATGTTTTATACCCTCTCAATTAGGTTTATGAAGACAAGTAAGGAAGAGCTAAGTTTGGGTGTGACCGAACGTTTTATATCCTCTCAATTAAGTTTATGAAGAGTTGAGGTAGTCTTGACTCGGTTTATCCCTACCTGTATTTGGTATGAAGACAACACACATAGATGACTCTATTTATCTTAAATCCTTACGGTCCTTAGTTAACCCAAACCTTCAAAAGGTACGTGTATAAATTTGATCTGTCGGATCATTAGTTTGTGAATTATATCAAATTGAGTGAAGAAACTTTTGTTTTTGTGGAAAAAATGGATATGAAGAAAATTCGTATGTTCATAAATATTTCGTATGGAAGCGAGAAAATACAGCTGAAGCAAAAACTTGGCTTGAAACTGCTCCAGGAAAATCAACCGTGAAATGAGCACCGAAGACAGTGAATGCAGTGGACGCTCAAAAGAAATTGTCGAAAACATCAAAAAAGTCCACAAAATAATTTTTTGTGACCTTAAAAAGAAGTTGTTCGAGAGAGCTGACACTCTCAAGATATCAACGGAATGTGTACCATAATTGGGTATAAGAAAGCTCCGTGCAAAGTGTGTACGGCGTGAGCTTACTTTTGAACCAAAATAACGACGGGTTTGAAGATATTCAAGCATAATAAACATTTTTGTGTCATGGATGACTCATGGATGAAACATATAATTTCACTTCGACAATCATTGGACCATTTGAATGACGAAACGGCTGCACCGTGTCACAAGTTGGTCAGCAACGTATTCTCTAGACCTGACTCTCAGCGACCATATCCTGTTCACAGTTCTCAAAATAATATTCACTTAAAAGAAATGTCCGTCGAATGAAGAGGTGATAATCAGTGTATCACCCTTGAAGGGATCTATATTGAATAACAAAAAACAATTTCGCTAAAAAATGCTTTTTTCTATGGTAGGTCAGAAACTTTTCAATTGTCCTGTTATTAATTCTCGAAAAAGGTAAAAGATGATCTCTGGGATTTATTACGGAGTTACTTGGGTTTCATCGATTAAAAAACGGCGTAACTTTAATTTATTTTTCCTATTCCGATTTTATCCATTTTCATCCCGTCTGTAAAGGTGCTGAAAGGATTCGTTCTCAACGACAATGTGGCGAAATTATAAAAAGGACCGCTTATGGGACAAGTTGTGTTATCAAGTTTCTTGTTCACCATTTTTTAAAACAAAAACAAAAGGGAAGTATTGTTACCATCATTTGAGGTCACTGTTTAGTTATGCGTACAGACGGTCATTCTATGCACACCGATATCGATTGCAAGTTATTAGTTTTCACTTCACCAAAGAAGCATGGAACGCTATACTCAACTAATAGCCTAACCCTTAGCAGCTAACTCGCCATCTTCATTTGTTTGGCTTTTGCCTTAATACAGTATATTTTATGTTCTCCTTGTATTTCTCTTATTGTCTACTTAAATACTCGAATTTCTTCCATTACTGCTGCTCATTTCACATGTTTTCCTCTACCTTAATTGGCAAAGAAATGACGCAGCGGCATGCATGCACAAACAATTTACTGGTCAGCCACATCACCAACCACTCCTTTTGTTAATTAAAAATTAAACAAACATTATTTGACCCCCGCCGCTGATGTCTTCGCCGACGTGGCAACAGCGGGTATCCTTTTTCCTACCACAGAGTAAGTAATCTGCCCCTACTCTTTGCCTTTTGATGGCTTCTCTTTTTATTTTTTCTATTTACTTTATACTCACATACACAAGCACCTATTAGGTATGCGTGCAACCAATTTGGTGGAATCGTATTGCGCCAAGTAAGTTCATTTTCAACTTCATTTAGCACTCGTTCCGGCGCAACTCTAAGTGAAACCTAATCCGTTTAAACCCACATCAATTAATGAGATGTCCTGGTTTTTCATTTGCGCCAGCTAATACCACGAGGTCCACAGTCGGTTTAATTAGTAATTTCCCTGGGTGCACAGCTTGAGAAAAATGTTAAAAATTATTTTTAATTTCGAAATACATTTCAGAAAATTATTAAAATGAAATGTTTGACAAGTATAATAATATGGTATCTATCTTTTTTTACTACTTAAAAAATTATATTATTCTGGTTCTTGTTGTCACTCAAAAATACGTTGAAATTATAATTTTTACACGTAATAAGTTGAATTCAATTAAACCCCTTTTTTGTAGTTTTTGAAAATTATCAGCCTATTTTAATAAAAAACACTAATATTCCAAAGGTTTAACACAATAATATAAAAAAGCATAATTAGTAAAAAAAATATAATACAGTAGAATCGCGGAAAAGTTAACTCGCGAGAAAATTAAACCTTCGGCTAAGTTGACCGATTTTGAACGTGCGGTATGTGGACTTTTGGTTAACTTTTTTGAGTATATCTTTTTTTTTTTCAAACCAACCCAACCATTTGTTTAGCAAGAAAAATAATTACTATGTATTCCCCGAATTTCTATGTAAAAAATTATTGTCGGTGTCGCGAGGTACATTAATATGTACGTAGTTTGTCATGAACGTTTGAACTTGTGATTTTTTTATAGATAGAGGGTTAAAAAATGTCAAAAAATTTGTAACGCAGATAAATTTGGATTATTTTATCGTTTTCTGCCTGATAAAACATTTGTCGCGGAAAACGAAAAGATGGCACCTGRCCGAAAAATAGCTAAGGATAGAATCACATTTACATATGTTGTGTGCGAACGCAGATGGTTCGTATAAGTTGAAACCATTGATAATTGGTAAATCCGCAACCCCCGTTGCTTCAAGGGGTTTGAAAACTCATTAGAATAAGCTAACTCACAAAAGTCTTGRATGAACTCAGAGCTATTCTACCGCTGGTTCCATCATTCGTTTATTAAGCAGGTAAATTTATTTTATATCAAAATAAATAAAATAAATTACCATACAATTTACATTATTGCTGATTAAAAACTGTACTGTACATAAGCTTATTGACAAATTACAGTCATATAATGGAAATATTGCGGCAATGCTTTTACCACCTAACGTGACAGCTATTTTGCAGCCCCTGGATCAAAATCCTATTAAACTGCTCAAGTTAGGATATGTGCTTATAAAAGCTTGGAGAGATATAAAACAGTGGGACAATGATCATTACAACGATGAAGACGAAATTCTACTGCTTAAACTGATTAGATCAAATAGTTCTCACGATGATACACTTCGAGGGGTACAATCGTTGCTGTCCACGGTGGGTGGGGTTGACGTCAGCAGTGAAGACATCGAAAATGGAACGACGACCAAACAACAGAAAGTGAGTTTTTCGGAAGCAGTTGATTGTATCAATACCTTGATAAAGTGGTATGAAATAAATAATGGTGCAAATCAGATGACATATTATTAATATGCACACGAAAATTGTCAGGAGCTATTACACAAATCCAAAAAAAAAAAAAAACAAGTCTCGACCACTTCCTTAAACCAGCCCTTACATATTTATATGTACATAAGAATGTATAACTTGGAAAGTACAAGTTAAATCCAAATTTCTGTTTTACGACGTAAACGAGAGTCAAGCAACTAAATTCAACGCATTATATCGGAAATTTATTTTTAATTCCGTGTTTTTTCTAAATGTGAAAACTCTTTGGAAAAGTGAATAATTCGGAAAAGTAAAACATCCTTGTTACACTTTGGTTAACTTTTTCGCGATTCTACAGTAATATAAATACACGCGTATCACTTTATTTTCAATTGATAATGTTGCCAAGCCGCCAGTCTTTCTTGACACATTGTAGAGCGCAGTTAGGTTTTGATAAGTTTCAATTTAGAAAAACTGTGGTCTCTGCTAGTAATCGACACGGGAAGAGTACACCCCAATTGCCTTAAATAAATTTGGGACGATAAGTATCTATCGCTCCGTTGTAGGAAGGAAGGTATAGACTGCCAATATCATCGTTGTATAAATCTGTTGCATCTTCTGTATATCTGCCAATCCACACTGAGTTAGTTCAAATTTTTTAATTGCCTAATTTGGTCCTTATGCTGACAAAAGATTAAACGCCGACAAGTTTCTAAAAATGGCACATCAATCAATCAACACAGAAACAACTTAGAAGATTGTTGTTCATTGTTTATGCCTGTTCTTATATTGAAAAATAAAAAAGTTGCAGCTCTGTCTAGTCTTTGTGAAAATGCAACGATGATTTTTTCAAAAGACCATAGCGGAAGACTTTCTATTAAAAGGTTTAAGTTCGGATATAACCGAACAATTTATTCTCAGGTAGCTTGCAAAAATCAAAGCCAGCTACCGTTATATAGCAAAATTCCTAAAATTTTCTATTTGATATATGCGGATTAGGGAATTATTGACCCGATTCAATCCATTTTTGAAATATTGACATAATGTTATCACAAAAGGATTCTCTCCTAATTCCAATTACATATCTAATATATTGAACAATATTTCCTATAAAAAGTCAACTATGGACAGCATATTCGATATGTAAGCCCGTTTTTGACATTTTTTATACTTGAGATGGCATATATAAAAGACACTATTTTTTGCAAAGTTATATTTCAATTTATTAACTAGTGTTTGATTTTAATACGACAAAATGAAGGAATCAGATGGAATTAAAATTTGAGTTATGTGGGAAGTAGGTACCAAACCAGGAAAAAAAATTCACCTGTCTTTCATATAAACTGGAGAATTCCGGAAACTTTCTGGACCGGGTATATACCTTCATCTGAAATCAGTAGTAGTTAACCTGCTGCTATAGGTATTAAGGAAGCTTTAACTATATTTATTTGTTTTTTTTTCGAAATGGAATAAATGATTGCCAAGTTTGCAAACGCAAACTTATATTTCATAAGCGAACTTTAAATTTTATTTAATTAAAATAAAGCACAAATATGTTATTTTTGGTTTGCTTACTAGCACACATTGCTTGGGTGCACTAAATTGCGTGTAACGGATGCTATTTTATATACTATAATATATAAAAACGATGGCTGTCACACAGGTATCTGATGAGATGGATATATGAATATAAGTATGTATGTATATACATATATGTAGTTCACATTTATTTGCATACATTTGTCAATGTCAAAAATAGGTATGTACATATTATCGAAACTTTTCGAGTTTTTTTCAATAACGTCTTTATTTATATTCGAAGAAGATGCCGCTCGACAAAAATTTAAATAAGTGATATTCAGCATTCATTGAGAATGCTAATGCCGCTCGACAAAAATTTAAATAAGTGATATTAAGCATTCATTGAAAAATGCTATTGCGATTAATCCTTTATAAAATTTGCTTAAGTTTTGCTTAAACGTTTGTTGCAAAATAGTGCGCAGAGTTGGAAATATATTAAGACGTACTTCGCACGAAGTTGTATAGATATTTTACTACAAGTTTCTCCCAAAAACGTAATCTGTGAAAAATTGTGGTTATGGTTAAGGTTCGATCAGTCCGTTCTAAAACCTTGCACAATATATTACTAAGTGATGATGTTTGAAAAACGGAGAGTAATATTGAGAATTCAAAAACATTTGCATATGGATTTTACAGTGGTTACAAGTGGTTATTTTCAAAATTGCAAGATTGTTAGATTTACTTTCTTGCCTATTGATATATTTAAATTAGAGTAGTTTAGATTTGTATGTGGCTAGTTTATTGTAGAATCGTTGAGGTGGTTTTGATTAAATAGCTACCTGGATTGTAGTATAATGCTATAACGTGCATTAATTGTGTAACTGTTTGACACAGCATGAAAAAATTTATAATTCGAATACGATATTTTATGATTCCAAGGCTTCACTCGCATTGAATCACTTAAATAAATAAGTAATATTATTGACGAAAACAAATTACACTCTGGAACATTTTCGTGATTATTGTCTGGGCGGTGAGAAATTCCAAGTCAGGGTGATGGTAGTAGGTCAGTATAGGGTGTTCATATCTTATGTTTTTTCTCTTGATGTTTTTTCGCTTAGTTGTAACATTTTGGCAAAAACCAAAAAAAAAATCCAAAAAAAAAAACAATTTCCGAGAATGCTCTTAACATCCTTGCGACAGAAACATCGTAGTTATTAGAACGATTCTTTCCCAACAAGCCTTCTTTTACTTCTTTGATTGCCTGCCATGCATTCAATATATACCAATCATAATATTGTTGAATGCGTCACTTTTAATCAGCTTTCGTATATCTGGACCATTTAGTACGCCTGATTGGAAAAAATTAATTTGTTAAGATGGAAAACCATGGGAAATAAGGAAAAAACTTAAAAGGTCATAAAAAAACTGACACATACGAACGCCAAACCCTTTGAGGGTTTTACTATACTGACCTAGTACCATCACCCTGACTTGGAATTTCTCACCCCCCAGATGAAACAATAATGAAATCCTTGGAAATATACGAGTATACGGTGCCACGTCCATATGCATTATTCGTAAACCTAGAAAATTCCACAACTAAGAACTAAGTAGAGATACAAAACTGTAATTTGTTTTTTCTGTAATTTTTACAGGGGATTGAGCAAGAGACACCTGTGGGCTAAACATTAAAAAAAAAAATGGGCATGAGGCCGCCCTCTAATATATTTAATGTATATACCGCCTAAACACCAGAGCTACAATAACAAAACTAGCATTCTTTGAGTACACCTACCCGCAGTTCGAAAATGATGAAATCGAATTGAAACCCCGCCCACTCGTATAACGGTTTTGTAAAAAACAGCTAAAAGCGCGATATCGGTTTTATAGGAACTGGTGTCAAATTGGGACGATAAGCGTTCATTTTACGCCCACAAATTGTCGAAATCGGGCTAACTTTTCAAAAACCCAGACGCCACATAGGTGGATCCCAGTGTCAATGGCTGACTTCTTAACGAAAATGTCGGTTAATCTGTGACATCAGCGAAATTTTTCTTTGATCACAATAAACCCGGTGGTGAATTGGATAAATACTTTTCTTAGCCCCCATACACCTGCCATAATGATCACATACACAGATACTTATTTATAAGAGCTTCACCTTATATATAAGATATGTATATGTCGACTAATATTATATTGATTATTGTTTTGCATGCGATTCGTGAATTGATAAATTCGTGAATCATAAAGTGTAAGGAGTCTTATGTCTGCTTTATATGTGTCCACTTTGTTACATAAGCCAGGTTCCTTATCGGGTTCTGAATATTCAACCAAGTAGTATAGACAACGACGGTAAATATATTATATAATAAAATGAAGTAACTCTAATCATTCTTTGTTCATTGCTTTAAGTACAGTTGAAGCAAAGCAAAAAAAGGATTGTTTGGGGAAAAATGGCAACCTCCACAAGCGTGCCTAGTGGAGCTTTAGTTTAAACAGGTATTATTAATAATTAATGCTTTCATTTTCTTTTCAGGTGAGTTTCCGCAAAACTTTAAAAAATATTTCAAACTGAAGCAAAACTGTTAGTAAATTGCTATATATTGTTTACTTCTGAAAATATTTGTCAATGCATAAATGTGTATCGGCATGGCTGTGAGATTAAAAGGTATGAGTAATAATAATGCAGAGCTAATGATAATTCACATTTACATAAGTATTATTGCCACGTCGGCCATTGGAATGTGTCTTATTCTAGCTTGAACCTTAATTCACCAGGCCTTAGGGGCAAATTTTTTATATATGTATATACCATTTTGGTCGACCATTTTTCCGCTAGAGTCATTATTCCATCAGTATAAAACTTTAATCAGTGTAAATCGAAATTTCAAAATTTCCGTGGCATTATTCCTTTGTTTATACCAAAATTTCAAAATATAGTGAATTTCTTCATTATTTTCACTTTCCAACACTATTTTTTGTGACACAATGTGATTGGTAGCACTGGAGATATACGACTGCAACAAAATCTATTGACAAAATACGAATAGCCTTTTTAGACCCAATATAAGAAATGCAGGGAAACAAATGTTAACCAGTGTAGTATACTTCTAAGTTTTGCATATGGGCTTTGTGTTTATGAAAATATTTAATGGATGTTCTGTAAAGGTGTTTTGTGTCCGCTTTTGCCATATTGTTAAGAAATGCACATGCGCCTGAAAGAATGCACAAGTACAAGTGATGACAAATTTCTTTTACCCATTTTAAATGCACGACATGTGACCACTTTGGGTACCATATAGTTTCTTATACGACCCACCTAACATTTGTGCCGCATTCATTACCATATGGTCAACATATTCAATGGGCGTGGGAGTGTGTGTGTGGCGACAATAGCCAACAACGAAAATCACTAAACGTAATACCCTCCTTAAATCGCGCAGGGAATGGAGTAGACTGCGAACCTTATGGCAAGCCATAATAGGCTATATTTTATGTTAACTGTGCCTTATCCTACGTTTTTAACATACCTTTTTCTTCGCTTTCACTGCAAGCGCATATTTATTCATTGTATTTTATTTTAATGGCTGTCCGTTGCTGCCATTTAATTTCATGTAATTGACAATTGTTTACCTTTCTCGAGCACTGCGCCTAAAAGCTAACAACGTTTTGTCCTATATCGTTATTTTATGAGTAACGTAAAAGCCATAACAAATCGCGACACCTAGTAAACACGATATGCTTACAAAGTAGTTGATGGTTCTCTCACCGCCAGCTCTTTGTCATGTTTTAAGTATAAAAATTTACTAATTTTAATTGTGGCGATTTAACGATTTTGCGCTTAAAGTTTCCTGGTGACGCAAGTTCTTCTATTCGAAATAATGAAGATTTAATTCCACTAATAACAAAATTCAGTTCGCTTTTACATTTAAGGAATGCAAAATTTTTGGAATTTTTCGAAACCACATTGTTGTGTAAAAGAGCCGCTCTTTTCGATTACACCTGATAACAATCTTTTTTCTTTTGAGATTTTGTTTTCACACACATATTCTCATTCTAGACATTGACCTATTTTTTTTATTTTTAGCTCTTAAAGTTTGCTTTTGCCTTGTTCACCCATATGTATATGGAAGAAGTACGTAATTTATTTGCTATAGGTTATTACAAATAATAAATATAGTTTAATAACTAAAATATACGCTTTTATAGCACTTCCACCCCCATTGTTTGACTCAATAGACAGGCGGGTGAGAAAAGAGAGGGCAAAAAGTGGATCTAAAAAAAAAACGAAAAAGACAAAACGTTAACGAAATGCACTCTTTTTATTAGTATAAAAGTACATACAAAAAGCTTTATCGTGACTTTGATGGACCAAATTGTATGGGTGCTATATGGTCCGATAACGGCGATATACGTGTGCAAAATTTCAAATTGAAATCTCAAAAAATAAGGGACTTGTTCACGTACATATATATAGACGGACATGGCTAAATCGATCGTGAACGCAATGTGCTTCGGCAGCACTTAATCAAGTAGGAATAAGCCATTTCCAGGAATATTTGTTTTTAAGGATAATAAAAACATATCAAGATAACAGGCGAGGTGAGGATTGGTTACAAGAAATCTCGCATAAAAATTTAAAGGAAAAAACTAGAATTCCCCATAGCCAATTAAAGAGGAGGAGGCTAGAAACAAGAGTAGTGAATCCCAGCTTGGTTTGAAGTGTCGAAAATGAACGGACACACATTTAAGTATGCATACGAGTATACGAAAGCTATTTAAATTTCACTTCACAATTTTCACGCTTTCCTGCCACTATTTAAGCCATGAACATTTCGCCGTTATGTTGTCAGCATCGTCGCAAGCATTGCGTTTTTTATGAAATTTTAGCACCTCACCAGTAATATTGCTGATGCAAGGACACTTCTTCACTGAAACCGCACTGCTCACACTGGAGAAGCACTCAAAACGCTACAAACGTGAAAACTGTTTTTCTATATGAAGCTCTCGAGTTTGCCGTGTAGACGATTTTTACTTTGCACTTTCGAACCCAAAGGAGCGGTGCGCTGAGACATATTATGGGGATGATGTATAACTTCTCACTGCCTTTTTTCTTATTTTTATGACATTCAAAAGTAGCTGCGAAGCGCCGTCAGTCGATAAGTGGAGTAATAGACTGCGGAAAACGTCGTAAAGGTGCACCCCCAAATTCTGCCTTTTAATTAATCCCTCTGTTAATAATAATAACGCATTGCGTACAAACTGCCTTGCTACCAACACCCCTCTTAAGCCAAAGATATTTGTATGTGGTTATTATGCGCGGTTTTAAGGACTGGCGCTTCCCGAAATATTAATTTCTAAAATATTGTATACTGTTATAAGTCGGTCAAAATAAACCGCGCACCGTATTGTTAGATTTGAAAAATATGAAAAATATGACACAATTGTTTGATTTTGTTGCGAATTGCTTATGCACCTCCCATATTCCTCCATTTTGGACCCATCGAAGGTACGATCGTTGACGTACTATTAGATGATAACACTCTAATGTTGTAAATCAAATAATATATACTATGTTGGTGTTATAGAAAAGACATTTAAAGAAAGGTATTAGGAAATTACTCCTAATGATAAGAATAAAATATAGTAAAAATAGTAGACTTCTCTAATGTATTCGATCTTAACAGGGTACACAAAGGCTTAGAACATAGATACTTCTTACCTATACAAAAAGATGCGAATGAACGTTTATGTTGGCCACAATGTTGTCAGGTTTTTGAAAGTATTAGGTTTATTTCGTCGATTTCATGCCAACAAAAATGGAAAGCTATTTGAATCCATTCGTTAACTATGTACCAGTGAATTGCCAACATTGCCGCAGTTAATAAAAGTAATTATAATATCAACTTTGCTGCAGTGACCAAAGCCACAACTGCAAACGTAATAGTTATATCAACAGAGTGTATATTGGCAAAAGGAATTCGAATGAGGGCTGACGAGGATTCCAACAAAACTTCCGTATCTTAAGTTTTCGCTCTTTATACCCTGAACAGGGTCCATCAGGAACGTTGGATACATTGGATATATATATATATATATATATATATAAATGACCAGCATCAGTCTATCTGAATATAAGCTAATTAGTCTCAAAATCTTATCGATCTGAAATGTTGCAAGAAAAACTTGTTTTATTTGACCTGCACAAAATTCGGCAAGCAGGCCTTATTATCTAAATGCGCTTCTAAAAACAAGGTGGATTTAAACTGTGGCAGATGTGACCTATGCGTGTTTAATCGCTTCTGTTATTACAAAAGGTATTTCGTATTTAATAATAATAATACCCAAAGATTACCCGCAATCCGTGAAAGAGCGGAATTAACCGAGTCATAAAAGGCAACATAGTTTTAATCGCTGCGATCTTAAGCTGCTCAGCTACAGAAACAACAATTTCAACAGGAAAAATTAAGAATTAAATTAAAGTTTATAATTTTTAATTGTTACTTGTTAAGAGTAGATAAAATATTTTTTTAATGGTAATGAGTGAGTCTGTTAGATCAAAAGAGCTGGAATGAGAATTGAAATTGTGACTTATACTTCGCAATGGTTCGTTTAAATCGAAATTTGTTCTAGAAAATTTTAAAAATAAAGGTCTAAACTGCATGGTAGAGCGAGCGGGAATGTTAAAATGCATATCAGATAAGAGAGACTGACCCATTGATGAGTTTCACAAGAATATATATATATACACCAGGCATTTCCCTACGACTAGCGAGTGTAGGGAGATTTATAAGTTTTAAACGGTTAGTGTAAGGGGGAAGATTTAAACTGGAATCCCAAGCAAATGATTTAAGGCAAAAAGTAAAAATTGTTTTTGAACGGACTCTATTTTCTAAGAATGAACTTAATAACAAGGGTTCTATAGCATAATCTAATCTCTCTCCAAAGATGCAAAAAGAATTTTTGTGGTAAACGGATCTCTAAATTTTTTAGACCAACGTTTAACAAAACTAAGACCACCTTTTGCTTTAAAAACCATGGAAGATGTGGGAAGATGAAAATTCAGTTTGGGGTAAATAGTTACTCCCAAGTCAACAAAACTGCATACTTGCTCCAACCTAAAGTTTTGTATTACATATGAAGTGGGGTCTACAGATCTACGTGAAAAGCACATCATTTTACATTTTTTAAGGTTCAATGGCATGTCATTACTAACACACTAAGAAACTAGGTTGTTTAAGTCTGTTTGCAACTGACATCTTTCGCTATTTGAGGTGAATGATTTAAAARGTTTTACATCGTCAGCATATAATAAAACTTTTGAAAACTTAAGAACTGCTTAATAACTTTTGAAAATTTAACAACAGACATATCGTCATTAATAAATAATAAGAAGAGAATTGGACCAAGATGGCTTCCTTGATTAACGCCTGAAGGAACATTGATTATGTCRGAAAGATTATCGTTAAATATGACTTGTTGAATTCTATTACTAAAATAAGAAGCAACTCATTTTGGAAATATTGGTTGAAAACCAAGAATATCAAGTTTATTTAAAAGAATTGAATGGAATGAATTACTTTATCAAAAGCCTTACTAAAATCTGTATATATGTGTTTTAAAGCCCGTTGATACATGTGATACAATTTCAAGCAAATTAGTTATTGTAGATTTCCCTTTACGAAAACCGTACTGAGAACAAGAAATTAGTGGAGAGATCCGGAAGATCATGTCGTTTAGGTGAAAACAGCGTTTGGTTTTGTTAAATATTAATTATGAATTTTATTGATTAGTTGGTAAAATCAGCGTCCTCAAGTATGTCATTGTTGTACTTATATGATTTTATGCAATGTAGATTCCAGACCGATAAGCAAACAAAAAAGCAGTAAATTTCATTAAAAAGTCCGACAAAAAAAATTGTTGCCCTTAATACATAATTATGTGGAAGGTTTTATAAAAAATCGAGCGTATAGATAAAATACCTTACTTTCTCAATGAAAATCTCCCTAAGCATTTCAAAAGATATTGGTATGGCCTCAGAAGCAGAAGGCTTAGTCAAATGAGCTCAGTGATTTGATACTTCATCCAGTAAAGAATGATAGGACAATTTCTCAAAGTAGTCGACGTGGAAGGATATTATTTTAACTACATTTGTAGAAAGTTACACAAGGTTATATGGTAAAGTTGGAATATGGAATATTTGATGGACCTCAAAGTTTGAAAATGTTTTTTAATCCCATCTTGCATCATAATGGCAATAATGTTACAAAGGATTAGCGAGTTTATTTACTTGTTTAATATACTAAAAGTCCTTATTTTGCATTTTTATTTTCTTCAAGCAAATTGCACAACGTCTGTTCTGTGGATAGTTTTATTTTGTATGCCTTGAATATCCTGAATTGATATTTTCCTTAACAGATTTACCGGCGTATTACAAGCTTAACTTAAGACTAATAAAAGCTGTGGCTTTGGTTAGTGTATAAGATAGTTTGTCTGTTTTCGCAGTTAAGTAAGTAATTAGTGCGCGTTAAGTATATTTGGCACTTTGAACAAAAAAGGACAAGGGTAGAGGTAAAAATAGGATAAAAATTATATATATACATACTGGAATATTTGAACATGTGTGAAAGTGATCCCCAATTTTTTAATAACGTAATCACAGTTGACGAGTCATGGATCTTTGAGTATTAAGATGAAAGGAAAGCATTTTGAAACGACAGAGGGGATCTAAGAAGCATGCACCTCGGCTCTCAAGAGTATTCCGGAGAATGCCCTCCCTGACGCCTTCAATGATTGGAAATCGCGCTGGCAGCGCTACATCGACGCAGAAGGAGACTATTTTGAAAGTTTTTAAAGAATTGTAACGAATGGTTCAATATTTTTCTTTAAATCGACTCCGTCCTTTTACTTTCCAGACAAACACTGTATGTATATATGTATATACATATACTTACACGTACTTATAAATTAGATATTCAACGCAGTGCATACCTTCCTAGACTTTAAATAGACGAATGGGGTTAACAATTATCGCGGCGACATTTTCAATTAATCACTATATCTTGTCCTATCTTTTTAAAGATAAGCATAGTTTTTGGTAAAATTTGATCAAACCAAAATGTCTATACAAACATACGCATTGAAATACGCAGGATCTGGTACCTGTAAATTCTATTTAAGTAAAGAGTAAGTTGGGACAAAAACTCTTCTCGTCTATAACCGCGTTAGCGGTTTCTACGACAATAAAGAAGGAGAATCGATACATGACAATTTGGAAAAGCAATTTGAAAGGCCGAACCATTTATGATGTACATATGTATAAAACTAATTTTTTCATCTTCTAAGGCAGATAGTATGATAATCATATATTCAAAATCTCTATAAATATGTAGCCGTTCGAGTTGTCTTTCTACATAAGCGTATGAATATGAACTCGTAATAGTAAAAAAGCGGAGATTTGAAACCAATGAATTTATTTGTATATCTTCTGTAATTTCTCTTTCTTTTTCTAAATATCTGGCATCAGTAAAGCGGCAAACAAATGAAATTTACCAATAAACTCACACAAAATAACAATCAATCCAAATAATTGAAAACTTGCGAAGATTGACATTTAAGTGTGAAATACGCAACGAACTTGTGTCATCAACAACAAAAATTCAAGTGAACTGCAACTGGCAAAGGTTTTCACCCGTAAAAGTAAATGCGTGTGTTTAACTTGCGTGCCTATACAACTCATTTCTAACGGATTATTTCAGCGAATTTCCAAATGCGTTTGTTGTTTTCTGTATCGCACATCCTCCGCTAAAACTTATTTCGGTTGTTGCTCGCTTAAGCAAGCATGTTGCACGTACAATGTTTTTCTTGGTTCTTATTGCTTAAAACCGCAACGGGTGTTTTCAACACACAACACACATAACGCCGGTACCTCAACTACCTGATGCGGTAGCTGCGCATGTTGCAGCTGAGTGGCACCTTTCATTTCTGTTCAACGTTTAATTCGCTTTATATGTACATACGTGTTTACACATATGTATGTAAGGTGAGTTATTGTGCACTCAAAATTTTATACAGTGACCTAAGCTATTTAGAAGCAAGAATAAACGTAAACTTCGCTTGCACTGAAGCTATAATACATTTCACATATGTATGTATACAAAAGTTTCCATACAACTATACAATTGTATGTACTATATGCTGTATTGGTCCGATCTGAACAAGATCAGCTCAATATCTTAAAAACTGATGTACTGAATTGCGTATTTACTTGTACGTCTACAAGTAAGGTGGGGATGTATTACAAGTGTAACAGAGAAGTTTCTTGAAGTTTTCCGGACAAAATAACACTGATCAAACAATCGCTAGACAATGGATGATACATTTATACAGCATTTCATACCCGAGTCGGTAGTCTACTTAAACACAACAATCGGCTAAAATTATTACTGTGTGTTACTGGATTGATTGGATCCGGGGCCAAAGTTAAGCCATTTTCACTTCAGCCTATGTACTATTCACAATTATTTATGATACGATAGCATCTATTTAAGATGAATTCTCTTCGATTTGAATATATACACATATAGTAAGATCGGGTTTCTCTCCATTGAAAACTGAAGAATTTTACAAAAAACTTTGAAGTCAGAAATATTCTCGAATATAAAAAGTAGTAAAAGTATTCTTTCAAAAGCCATTTGTTTACATTTTAAGCAAATCCTTTATATTTACAATATACTATATAACGTTAACGATGGGAAAATACTTGTAGGAATCAATGCTTGAAAAATTTTAGTTATTTCAGATAATCCTCCTTTATTCTTAACTCGTAATGCATTACAACATATAAATAACTGAAGTCTCATTACCAAGATTGTTTTCGCACCAATCTTACCTATTTTTTTAACTGAAGGAAAAATTAATCTATATAGACTACATTTCTTCTTTTTGTTTAGTAAATATTTTAAAACAAATTTTTCTCGCACAAGGGTTGATCCACGACACTTTTATATGTATATCCGTAATATTCATAATTTAAGTGGTGTTAAAACGTTGATGCAGTGGAGAAATAGAAGCACACAGTAACAATGTCTCAACATTTCTGACAATATCTCATAACCTAAACGGCCAAATATATAAAACACGTATGAAAAAGTAATGCAACTTAAGAGCACTTGAATTTAAAAAGCAATGAAGCCACGCAGCTACTTGAAAGTCTGCAGTCACAGAGGACGCTGAAACGTCAGTATATGGAATTCCGGGTACACAACTTTGTTACTACAAGCCCGCATGATGTGTGTGTTCCGTCGCACGTACTCGAACGTGTTCAATTGCTATTTTTCGCAAAATTCACTGAAAAAAAAACAAAGTCTTAAGAGACCACAACCTCTAAGAGGAATAGGGCGGATGTGGCAATGTCGAAGAAACGTTGGCTAAACTAAAAGCTCAACTTGAAAAAATCTGAGAAGAAGATTCGCTAATGGTGCAGGAACAAAGCCGCCAAGCGTCTCATAAATGCTAACAGCTGAATGGCATGAATGCAGGAAACGAATAAAATAAAACAAAATATATAGTAACCACGGAGCGTGGGCCTAAAAATATGCAATGAAAATATTCAAGTGAGGCTCAAGCAGCAATGAGTAGCGAGAGACAAGCAGATGCATGTGAAGATGCAGTGAAGTGGGTTCTAAGTGGACGAGCCAACGGTGCCTTAATAATTGCGCAAAAACTCAAGTAACACCCAAGTGGTTTGGCAGTAGGCAAAGGCGCTTGGGTGTGCAAAATATGTTGCAGTATCTTTTTTTATTAGCTAGATCTTGAACCTTTGAGACTACAACAGCTGCAGCTCTAGCGACTGATGGGCAGAAAAATAAAAGAATTTGCAACAAAATAGTGACAGTTACTAGAGCTGCCACATTCTCTTACGTAGAGTTCATCTATTCAGACGGCTTTCCCGTTGGTGCACAAATACTTATAGTTGTTTAAACGATTTTGAAAATACTGCATGGGGTGTGCGAAGAGTATAATATATTTGTTATTATCGTTGTTTAGAATAGACACACTGAAATTCATATTATTGAACCTATAGTGAGAATGGGTGTTGTGCTGTCGCAGTTAGTGTTGACTCCGTCTTGCACGGTGTTGTCATTGCTATCGCATTGTGTTTCAGCCAGCGCAACACTACAATTTATATGTAAAATATGGCAGGTCGAGTACACGACCTTAGCAACCGGAGGAAGTACCGCCCGGTAATACTGGTGGTTATCAAAACTGCACCTGCTTCGCTAATACTCCAATACACCGCTCGATTATATATGTATCAGAAGCTTACTTCAATACATCGACTAAGGAAATGCCTCCAACGGCTACAGTAGAAAATTTAATTTCAAATTTTAAAGAAATTTAGTCGCAATTTGTCGTTTACCCCCTTTATTCCCTTTGTTTTAGTATTGAATATTAAGTATTTTGGTACAGTTTATAATGATGTTAGATTACTTCATTGTAACATACTAGGAAACCCTTTTAAATTTTTGTAAAAATTAATCAAGGGAAACCTCTTAAAATGATAAATTATAAATGAACCAGTAAGGAAGGCCTAAGTTCGGGTGCAACAGAACATTTTATACACTTGCAAATTGCAAGAATTAATCGGTTAGTGGCGATTTGTATTCGTGGCAGTGATCCGATTACGCCCATCTACGGATTCGTAATTTTTTTTTGTACCAAGGAACCCACATCCCACTTTTAATCATTCATCAAGATATCTCAATTTTTACAGCTTGCGCGGACGGACGGGCAAACAGACACTCGCATTTCAGCTTTTCTCGTCATACACATATATAACCCTACAAAGAGGGCTAAGGAAAGTATTAGTCCGATTCAACCTATATTTTACATACAGAAATAACATTATAAGAGAAAAACTATCCCTTAATTTCAGTTATATATATCACACATTGACAGATATTTTCGATCAAAGAATCAAGTGGAAACTAAAATTGTGCTATATGGAAAGTAGGAGTGGTTCTTGACCGATTTCGTCCATTCTGACCTTGTGAATAAGAATGTTAAAATATTTTAACGTACTAAATTTTGTCAGAGATATAAGATTTCACCAAAAAGTGGGCGGTGCCACACCCATCATCCGATTTTCCCACCGGCTCCCATAAAACTCTCTCATTTTAGTAGAGTAGGGTTTTCCTCCGATTTCGTCCATTTTCACACCGTCGGTAGAAGTTCTTATAAAATTTGTTCTCAGTAAATTAGAAATTGCCAAAAACAGCAGGAAAGTCATATTACGAGCATTATTAGATAAACATAATCTACGGTTTTTGATTGTAAGTTTAATGTAATTGTGATCAGCATGCTTCTTACAACATTACATTTACATTTTTTTGTGCATGAATTGAATTGTTTTACATCTTTTGACATAAAATATTCGAAAAAATGGCAATTAAAATATGTTACAAAACAACAACAGCAAATTAATGAAATAATTTTTTTATGAATTTCAGTTAAAGCTTTATAGCGCCCAAATAACAGTAAAATAACTAAACCGGAAACAGGACATAATATGCAGTAAAAAACAGATTTTTATGACAGGGTTTCTAAAGTGTTATGTGACCCTCCTTGTACAAGTAGAACTCTACTTATTTCATTACTATATCCATTTAGCAAGGCTCAGTTCTATTTGGTTTTGGTCTAAAAAGTCGAAGCGCTTCAGTCATGCTACAGTTTACGATATACATATGTATGTATGTAGATACATACGTAAATACACTAGTACATAAGAGTACACTGTACCATTATATTCGAAGGGCAATTGTTAGCTCTAACGACACATGACAACTGTTCTAATTGAATGCACTTCAAACCCTTCTAATACGAAAGAGTTCACTTAGCGGAGTTTGCCCTTGAGACAGATCGTACATGTCAATCCAATCCAATATGTCAATGCACAAGCAACTTTAAAACTAGGCAACTAGCATATGAGTACAGGAAGTAATAGGAAAGTAATAGGATTAATTTTCTTCCGCCGCGACTGTACTTCGGAGAGTGCCAGCACTAACTGGATTCGGTAGAGGGTTTCTACTAACGAACGAGCGACTGATCAGTTGTATTCGAGAAACTGGAGATGCAAGCCAAACATTTTCGCAAGAAGTGGTGTATTTCGGCCAGGCCTAAACGACCGTGCTGGGAGACCTGCTACTTCGACAAATACCGACAATGTGACTCGTGTGCGCAAAGTTTTGAACTCAGACCGTCGACTAAGTATTCGTTTAATCGATCATATGTTAAATTTATCAAAATCTGTGGTTCATGACATATTGACGGAACACTTGTGCAAGATGTGCAAGATGTGTGCCAGGGTGGTCCTAAAAGTGCTCACTGACGACGAATCAAAGTGTGCCCAGAATATTTGAACATGTGTGAAAGTGACCCCTAATTCTTGAATAACGTAATCACAGATGACGAGTGAATCATTTTGCATTTTGAGACGACAGAGGAGATACCAAAAGCAAGCAGCTCGGCTCTAAAGACTTCCGTGACGTCTTTAATGATTGCAAATCGCTCTGGCAGCGCTACATCGACGCAGAAGAGGACTATTTTGAAAGTGTTTAAAGAAATTAAACGACTGGTTCAATAATTTTTTTTAAATCGACTTAGTCCTCTTACTTTCCGGACAATGCCTGTACATATGTATGTGTCTGATATTAGTTGGAAAAATATCTGCCTTATATTAGCACAAAGCTATAAAGCTAGTTTTGTTTTAAACATATTAAAAAAAAACATAACCAAAAAAAAATTTAATTTTAAATATATTAGACGTTTTAAAGTTCCAGATTTTAAATTTCGAATGTTACTGTGTGAAAATAGGTGAAATCGAACTACAACACGCCTACTTCCCATATACGACAGTTTAAAATTCCATTTGATTCTTTCACTTTTCAATACGCAAATTAATAAGTAATTCTTATAAGGAAATACAATTTTGCAGGAATGATTCCCTTAAAGTAGGGCACCTTTTAACCAAATATTGTTTAAATCCAACCAAAACCAAAACTGTTCAAGACACTATCTACCAAATAAATATGTGGTCCCCATTATTTATAGTCGACCGAAAATATTGATCAATGTGTGAGATATGCAATTGAAATTGTGAGAGAATGTTTTCCTGATAATAGTAATTCTGTATATCAAAAATGGCTTGAATCGGGTGAATACTTCCTTGAGGCTTTATACACTTAATATAAGGATTTCGAACTGCCAGGTGACTTTATGCTGGATATATTCGCCAATATTTAAGTTATCTAAATGAAATTAAGAGATTATTTGAATCATGACAGTTTATCTTTGTGCCAAAAATGGATAAAGTTGGGTGAAAACTTGACTTAGTCCCCTTGTAACCATTACCAGGTTTTTCGAACATACGGCTCACTTTGCTCCATATGATTGATCATTGTATGTGAGGTACCTTAATGTTAATAGTTAATGGATAATATCGGGTCGATACTAACTCAACTCCCATATACAACATATATATAAGACTTTCGTTTTTCTTACAAATCTTATGCCGAATGTGTGTGTGTGAGTTATATAGAGTATATGTATATGTACATACATAAAACTTATTCGATTCCGGTCCTTTGGTTGACGTTTTACATCTTAAAGTATTTTTCTGGCTTTAATTCAAGCAATTTGCAAGAGTATAAAATGTTATCCCTTCCTTACTTTTTATAAATACTTCTATTATATCGCTGCAGGATAACTTCGGATACACAAATGAATAGAATACCAATACTGTAAATTTTTGCACCACCTGAGGAAGTACCAAAATGTTTCCTTCATCCAAATTTAGATAATAGAGATTTGGAGAAAAAGGTATGATGCGTAACATTTTAAAGGCTCAATGTGGTGATCCTCCAGCTGCTATAATGGTTCGTAAGGAAGGAAGGCTCGAGTACACATGCAAAAACCATCCATCATTACTGGAAATAGCTCATCCAACGCTAAAAACGCCCGAGGGGTCAGTACTTTTACCAACCTATTTCTGGTTTGAACTGCAGCTTTTGATATCCTACAGAATATCCTACAGAAATTTGGGGAGTCATAAAAAACTACAGTTGTAGCAGCATGGCTAATCCCAATATATACGTGTTGCTATTGATCATTGACCGAATCATTTGAGGACTTCTGTAAAAGGAAAACGTGACCATTTCGAATATAATTTCCTACATCGCTGACTAAGAATGTCATTATTGAATAAAATCAACTTAAAAATTGTGTTATAGTTTAAGTTTTATAAAGCCTGAATTTATTGCAGACGAAGTTAGTTATGACATACAACATGTAATGCATAGTATTATAGAAACATGGAACTAGTTTTCATCATTGTAATAGAATGAGGCAGAAAAATTAGTAACTAAAACAAACTAAACAATGAAAATAACTCAGAGAAGAAACAGAGAAAAGCGCCTCACAATGATGAATAAATGAAATTGAAATTGCAGAACAGTGGGAACGTATTGGAATTGCCAAAGGCCACCACCTAATCCTCATGACTATCTGGTAGCAGCGACTTTTCATGTCAATGCACAAATGAAGGCCAGGTGGGCGAAGCCGAATACTGCGAGATCTGCTTCAATGAGAGAAAAACGAAGGAGTACATGGAAAATCAAACCAGCTGCAAAACAATGCAAAGTAAAAAGCTTGGCTTGGATGCCAGACATGGAAAGGCGTGCATTATGATGCACGTCTGGTACGTCACTGATAACAAACAGTTGACCATTCTACTATGATGGTGTTAACTACAATGATGATGGAGTTGAATACCAACCCAACGCACAGCGCTGTCACTTGTTCATCTAAACGCTCATTTTGTTTGCAATTGTGAAGAGACACTATTGGTAACATCCATGAACGGCTTTGTTTACCGAGCAAATAAGAGCCAGCTCGCCATTACTCAGACAATGATGCCAACAAGTTCACCACATAGTTACCAACCTAAGAATCAAAGAAAAAATCTACAAAAACATTGAAAATTGCTAAAAGTATGATGCGGTTCTGAGTATAAGTGTTTGTCGTTGAAGTGATTACTTCTACCAGTCATTCAAGCGTTTACATGTAACGAAATGCATACATGGTATAAATAATACAGATAGTATAGTATGTATATGCACATGAAACACTATTAAAATAGTTTGATTGTAGGAAGGTGGGGTAGGTAAATATCACCTCTAGTGCGAGAAATGCAAATTCAATGAGTTGCGATACGCTTGAGTGGAGTTGAACTGCAATTGTTTGCACTTACGAGTATTTGCTCAGAGTGTTTAAGTTATTTTGGTCGTGTGCAATTTAGCAACTGTTGCACACAAAAGTAGCCAATAAGTCACGAGCGGTGAAGAGTGCATACTGAGCAATGCGTTGCCTATTGTGCTTTCTCAGCCTAATCCGCTTGAAACAACAATGAACCTAGCAGTTGTTTGTGTTTGTAGTTTGTTTTCGTCTGCAAGTAAGTGGAGGATACATATTGCCACAAATCCAATTGCATCTGAGGTAAACCAATTTAGCTGCTTTTTTTTCCTACATGAAGAATTTATTTGTTATTTTTTTGAGTTTTAAAATCACATAAAATTTCTACTCCATCTTATACAGTAACTATTAGCACAAATAGTCTGCAACTAAAAGTTAGTATGTATCGCTTGGATTAAGTTAAGTTTCAATTTACTCAGCGAGTTACAGAATTTTTCTGAAACAACCTTCACAATCATTACGACCCGAACGTTGTGATTGATTGATAGTTGGAACTCTTCGATATCTTCTTCCTCTCGATCACTAGAAACTAGAATAGGCTTCTTATTTGCATTAAAATAGTAAATACGAAAGCTAATACACATCCTTTCGGTTCCTTTGGTTTAACAAAGTCTTTGAAAAATATAATTTACATTGGTTTGGACTAGTAATATTTCCTTTAGATTACCATAGTAGCCTCCTAACCTGAATCATAACTCAAGATTTTAATAAAACCCTTTATCGCAAACAATATATAAATATAATATATATGTACCACGTGAACGTAAGTATGACAGCTAGAGAAGCAAATTTTAAAGTTTCTTAGATATTCGAAGCGGCTTTGCCTCAATATCATAATATAGACACGTCTAGCACAACTGAAAATAACAGCTTTCCAACCCACAGCGAAGTAAACGTGAAACAAAAAAGGGTATATGTACTGTTTAGCCAAACAAACAAATAACTCACGTCAGTAGCTAAAGATTTTATCGGTATTCTTATTTAATTTATACGGATTGATGTAGGGCATGAGCAAGTGCAGATGCCAAGAACAAAGAACTGCCACAAAAATTCCTTTCCTTCTCGTTTAATTATCTAATTGCAGGCATTCGCTAGTATTACACAATTAGTATGTATTCATTTTCACATACCCTTCTCTCGACCTTTGCATACTGTCCAATGAGTTGAAGAATAAAAGTCACTTGTTTCATCCAGCAACTGAAGAAGCCTAAAACTGCAAAAAGCTCGTGAAGAGTGGAGGTGTGCGGGGGGAGTACGCACTTTAACTTCTAAATAAGCTTAATTTGTGCGCGTAGTTACATCCTGAGTTTATGACCTCGTTCGGTAGACTCACCGTAACCCGCGGACGTTAAATTAAAAAATTTTAGTGTTAAGAAAGTGCGCCAAATAGCACAAAAAGTGTAATAAAATTACAACAAAGTGGAAGAAAAACTGAAATATTGCACCAAAATATGGTGCCCCATATTTTTTTTATCGTTGTGTCCACTTTTATATGAGCCAATTGCTGCTGGCTGCTGTAACAAAGGTGGCATCACAGGAGATTATGCCAATGTGCTGCTGGTAGAAATGTAGACAAAGACCCCACCATATTCACCAGACCATACAGCCCCGATTATTGCACACTCGTTGTAACACTTGAACTTGCGGAAAAATAAGCAATAATACTCGCAACAACAAGCTCTCTACAGCTTCAAAGATGAACAACATAACAGTATAGTCAAACAAGATAATTTGTGTTACTGATTTTTTCGAGCTATTTAGCCTTTATCCCTCTCCATAAACTAACAGAAAAATTATGCTAAACAACAAGAGCAATAACGACAACTGCAATGGCATCTAGCACAGAACAAGCACCACAATATAACAAGTATGCCGCGGTAAAATCCATAAAAATGAATAAATGTTGCTGCAGCTCAACTAAAATTAACACCGCTGAGCGATGGCGCTTTTGGCGCCGTTTTCTACACACAAGAAACCGAAAGATCGAGGAGAATTGTCATAACAGGAGATAGAACGAATACTATAACGACGATTAAGCATTATGGTTCAAGATTGCCTGCAGCTGACCCACGACCACTCGACATGGTGACGGCATAAACTAATGGCCACCATGCAAGCAGCTAAAGCCGAGGAGTGTTATTCTGATGGGTGCAAAGGATGAAAGAAGATTGATAGTAGGATGCAGTTACAATGGTAATTGCTTGTTGGTCAAGAAGCCAAATACTCAACCGGCAAAGATATATGACGCGCTAATTTATGGAATTTATGATATCGAATATACATTTATACATACACACATATTCCGATATTAAAGACATACATACGTAATCTGTTTAATTTAAATAGACACAAAGAACTCTGATAAAAAGTTAATTTTACAAAAACAGTAAAATCTGCATTGTTTTGAATAAATAAAACTACATTAGCTTCGGAAATTTAACAAAATTTACCCTGAATATTATATATTGAGTTTACCTCGAAGCTTTTAACACCCATACGGAAATGCTGGGTACTCTATAAAAAATATACATACATAAATGATCAACATATCGAACTAAATCGATTTAGCAATTATTCCTTCAGTTTTTGAGAAATCGATTTTACACCCTTTTTTTTCGCTCCAAAAAGCTGTTCATTTGTCGGAACTGCTGATATCGGACCGCTACAGCTTTTAGTTGCCATACAAAATGAACGATCGAACTCAAGTGCTTGTATGGAAAAATCTTTTATTTTTCAAATCGTAAAAAAAAATTTGATTGAATATTATTAAAGATACATTGCTTTATAAACTCCGAAAAATGGGTCAGATTGGACTACTGTAGCATATAGCTGCCAACAGACCGATGAAACTATAGACCTTGTATGAAAAACTCTTTTATTTGTAGAGGCATCTTCAATAATGGGTATTATAGTTTCGGTGCAGCCGAAGTTAACCTTTTTTTCTTGTTTTGCAATTAATTTAAAACAAAAATTAATATAAATACAAACCAGAAATTATAATTTTTTTTAACCATTTTAAGTAAACATTTTTTTCCTACCAATTTGTACTATGTATAATTTTTTCCGACTTTATTCTCGATGAAGGAACTTTAAGGCTTTCTCCGTTAACTTACTGTACAGAAGCGCAAATACACAAATTATTCGCAAACTTACATACATATGTATTTTGCCAGTTAACCATGCAGTTCATGTACGAGTATCTGTGATTGCGCGACAATCTCTTTAAGAGGGTTTGCTGGCAAATTGTCGTACTCTCCTCGGTGAAGTCGACTATGACGCGCAAATTTTGCGCATTTAATAACTCGAACGCATATGAAGCGGCACCAATTCTTCTTTTACAACTATCTTTACAAACGCAAAGTTACAATAACAACATAGGATTGTCACTGAAATCACAACAACCGCCGTCAAAAGCAATTGCAACTCACTTAAAATGTTGAGCCTCATTAATTTAGGAAATTTTAATGGGGAGTGTAAACTAAAATGGTTCAAAATTTATAGTATGTTCCAAGTGTAAATATTTTAATTATGCGTTGATTACTCCGCCTCAGATATAGCAGTATAATCATTTGAATATGTACTTATGAGGAAGCCGATGATATAAAATGTTTTAAAAATTTTTTGTTACGGGATTCGAAACAATATTTGAACATGATTACTGGTGGGGTTTTGGATTATTTACCAAAGATAATTATTCCTTTTACAGCGTCCCCGTATTGAACAAGATTTGCCCAATAGCAATAGTTCCAAAATATGCTTAGGTATCTGTAAGACGATCTTTAATAAAAAAATGGAAAAATGTTGATCAATCTTGCTTTAATAATACGGGAAGATAAGTGAAGATCATCATTGCTTATCTATATAATTCAATTAGTCATGGAAATCTACTAATAGCTCACCAAAGTTATCAAATTATTGTAACATAATTTACACCTAAGTTAGCACACATATACAAAATACAAATAATTGTTGGATTTTTCCATTGCTTTTATTCTGTTTGCTTACATTCGGCTGCTACTACACCGTTGATTTCATTAACTATGAAATTGTATGCGAATCATTTTGCCCGGATATTCAATTTGTCTCTTAAAAAATAGTATATACAAAATGATGTTTTTAAAATTCGAAATTCACTTAAAATTCACTTTTCTTTGATGTAACATATTATAATACAATTTTCAGCTTGTTTAATAAAGATATATGTACATAGGTAAAGAAGGTTAGGCAAGCAGAAATGGAGCTATGTGAGCTGTACCTCAGCAGGAGTAAATAGAGTTGAACAGCTAAACACGTAGTCTATAAGGACTGCTACATGTTCAGTACATAGTGGACGCGATCCAGGATTGGCGTTTTCATTGATCACATTAAAATTAGACATATGATAGGTCTAAATGAATGATTACACGTACTTTAAACAATTTTATAACCCAATCCCTCCCTCGTTGTGTATTAGCAGCGTCTTCTTTTCAAAAGAATCTATTGTTACAGGGTGTATAACGTAACGCCGACAATCACAATCTCTATATTAAGAAGCCCGACAGTCAAAATACTGACAAATCAAAAAAACTACAAATCAAAACCCCGACAAATCAAAATACCAACAAGTCAAAACACAGTAAAATTCTCCTTCTGTACTTCGATAGAAATAAGGGCGGACAAGATAAAATATTTTTCACATATCGGCATTTTGGTTTGTCAGTGTTTTGATTTGTCGGTATTTTGATTTAGCTGCATATTTAAACATTGCCGGCATTTTGAATTTCGGTATTTTAAGTGAGAGAGAGTATCAAGAGAGAAGCTTTTTGTTAGACTTGAAAAGGTACATACATACATTATTTCATTATTCATATTTTTCTTGTTCCCAGGGATGCGATGAAAAATTTGTCTCAAAAATATATGCAAGTCTGCGTATAAGTCACTGTGTGCTTTACATTAAGAGGTGGGGAAGCCTAGAACACCATCCGAACAAAAAAAATTATCAGGATACCTCACACACTCGGCACATACAATGTTTTGAAAAGCAACGTTCCGTGTACGCACAGAAGAAGTAAATGGTTGTTTCAGTTCTTCGATATTATCTTCTAATACGGGTTGTCTTTTGTCTTTTGATTTGGCCTTGGTCTCGGCCATTACCTATCATGTATCTCGCTTCCAACTTATATTAAGTATTATATTATCTGATTTGTTATTTGAAGTATACACATATAATATCATAATCTAGAAACCACAAAATCATCATAAACTCTAAGCAATTTTGATACTTTAATAAAAAAAATCGTGTTATAGCGCAGTTCTGTAACATTGGGGATGTCAGAGCAAGCAAATATTGCCGCAGTGATTGGGACTCAAACATCCTCTTTGTCTTGATTTATAAATATTATTCTCACTTAAAAATTAAGCAAGTTCTACTTTCAAGATGTTAACTAAAGTAATCATTGATTCTTAAAATTTTAACGTTTCCTTTCCCTTTCACTTTAACGTGCCACGCTATTTTCGTGCTGTCCAATAGTGTTTGTATGACACACCTGTATTTGTTTGTCAATCAGAACAGTCGCAAAATTCACATTATCTTCATCACATCTATACTTTTATCAAAGCTGGAAGTGTATCTGTTTGGATTTGATGGATAGACTTTAAAATATTTTATAACTTCAAACCTAATGTCTGGTAACAATGGTAATAACCGACAAAACTACAAAAACTTATTCATTTTCGCCAACAACACTTAACAAACGCTGGCGAAGAGAGAGAAGCGAAATAATGATGAAATTGCCGCCCCGCTTACGTAAACAAAAATGCTTCAGTAAGGAATAGGGAACAAAACAGACAAGCTGCGTCAATCACCGCACTGATAGGATAAAGAAGTCCATATCCAAACGAACGGAATATCAATTTGTATTATAGCAGCAAATCAATGACAGTTGCATGCAACGCCAATTGCAACATTAGCGTCATGGTGACAGCGAGAGGTAGGATGCTATAAGGAGACAAGTGGGTTGTAAAGCTCACACATGTATACATGTATATATGTATATGAAAGTTTAACGCAATCGCCATCTGTGACGAGACGTATCTTGACGTGTCATGTGACATGAAATTGCAAATCACACGCAGATCTGATTCGGTTCTTCAAGGAAAATCACCAATAAAAGATGTCGCGAACAGATATCAATGAAGCACCACTCAAGCGTTACTTGCAGCAATGATAGCAATATGTCCGAAATTGTTTACATAGAAATCAAGTTGAAATTCCCAAATTGAATCTTTAAAGTTGTATAAATATTGATTCTATGCTTTTCTTAGCTTTCAGTGAGCGTTAGCCGTTGACTAATATTTGGTATAAATGGGTGTAATACTGCTGTAATGGTTTAGTCCTTCTTCTATGAAAAATGTTTAAAACTAGGGCTAAAGTGTGTGGATATTTTAGAAGTCTAGTAATGCAGTTCAGCAATAATCTCTTCGATGGAAAACAAGATTCTGCGCCACCTAGCAGTAGTTTAAAAGCAGTCTAGAACTGAATTCACCACAATATGTGTTGAAAGTTGGAGAAGAAGGCCTATCGAATTTCCCACGGAGTCTCACCAACTCTTTAGTTCTAGCAGCGTCGTTAATAAGCTAAAGGTTACTTTTTCGA
Organism: Bactrocera latifrons; assembly: GCF_001853355.1. Taxonomy (NCBI): domain Eukaryota; kingdom Metazoa; phylum Arthropoda; class Insecta; order Diptera; family Tephritidae; genus Bactrocera; species Bactrocera latifrons. The sequence goes on along the minus strand of NW_017536075.1, from coordinate 180,842 downwards.
ATAAAAAGTTGTACATCATTCATTTAATATATTCACTAGGAAATAAAACGAGCTTTATTTGGAGTTGTATTATAGCTTCATATATATAACGGCTTTAACTTATAATAGAGCCTAAGTAGTAAGGAGTAAGTATAATCTCGTGGTCACTCAGCTTTCAGGTTGCTACAAACATTACAGATGTTCCACTTTTCTGTGGTTCGTGATTATATCGCCGGCCTACAATAGCCGGTCATATACGAGTATTCAATACAGAAATGAACATTGCTTTCACTCACTCGACTGCATTGCAAAAATTTCAATTTATTAATTATTAACTTTACATTCAATTGTTGCAAGCATTATCGATTTGACGATACATGCCGCCTATATGACTATAGATTTCTTAACTCATGAAGAGCGTTGCATGCCGTACTCTATGGTGGGAACATTAACTGCTCATTTCGATTTTGTTAAGAGATTTAAGCCACAAATTAGGGAGAGTAAATATCTATAATATGCCTTGTCGCATCCAAATTGCCCATCAGATTAAGCATCTTGCAGAATATATAAATAAAAAGCATCGAAATTTGAATATAAACGAAAGCAATGACGGGTAATTCTGAAAGCGTAGCGGGGTCAACGCCACACGGAATCAAGCTTTATTCCCTTTATTATCTTTAACAATTTCTTTATACCTATTTGGGTGGTGATTATCACTATTCTTGAGCGTGGCAGATTGGCGACAATCATATCAATATTTCTACACTGGTCTACTTAACACAGACCCGTGTCTGTAGAACACACGCCTCCACTCCAAACGCAACCACTTATGTAATAGTTTGTTAGTTCGCCATACAGCGATGTTCAAATAAACAGTGATTATAGCGGTTTCAGCTTCGGGCCGGCCCACATTGATATAACACGTGTGATGTTACACATAAAATATTGACCAACCGTCCAAAGAAGCCCTGCAAACGCTTCAGGAAGCGCGAAAAACGCATAAATGGATATTTCTTTTTTGTTTTCAATTTTTGTTACGGACATCTCTAACTAAAATATGTTTGGAAGTTACTCATTCAATAAGTTATACCAAGGTGCACAAAAAAAAATGTACAATGAAAAACACACGGAAGCCGCTTAGCGCGTGAAGTACAAACATAATATAAATCAGAGTAAAGAGGAATCAATTTTTTTTAATTCAAATTGCAAAAGTGGCTGGCAAACTACAAAATTTTGTTGTTGGAATACGTGTAACGGTCATTTCTGCACTCCCTGCTGCCTTCGTTTACTCGGTTACTCAGGCAATCCTTCGGCGGTTGAGCAATTGCGAGGCAAATGGACAGCTCAGCGGTTAAACAAATATTCGTCCAACAGTGGGAAATGAAAAGTAAAATTTTAGAAATGAAAAAGAGAAAAGGCTTTGAAAAACGAACTGCAAGAGAACTGACTCAGTGCAATGCCACTTCACATTTGAGAAAGAAATTTTGTAATACTACAGATATTTTCTTCAAATATAATATAAAAATTCATAAAATTCGGATTTTCGATTACTAATTCTTCGAAATACTAAAACTTTCGATGAAAGTAGTAATATATATTCAGGTGCTTGAGAAAATCTAAAAGTGATATTCACATAAGCATACATTTTCTTATCTTGTAACTGCATATTCACCCTCGAACCTTCAGTATCCTCCCTTAACTCAGTGCATACGCTGCCGTATGTTACGCTGAGAAATTAACAAAAAACCTGCCAAATGCATAAGGAACGGAGAGTGGACTCTTGAATGATTATAATGTGCTTATGTACATGCAGAAGAGAAAATGGTCAATAAACAATTTCTGTTGTTATAATATATCGGTTGGGTTTTGCAATACAGAAATGAATAGAAAATTAAAATATTTAAAATTAATTAAAATGCTTACTTCTCTTTTAGACGGAATATGTATATTAACCAAAATTAGTGAAATTAGAAAAACAAAAATTGTGTACGATTCCTAGAAATGAAGAGGATTGATCACAGCGATTTTTTATATACGATTGAAATAAAAGGCATTTTGTTTGTCGTACATTTCTTTTTTTTTAAATATTTTCGATTCCATTTTGTATAAAACATTCGCCGTCCTCCATCTTCAAATTCAAAATGAAATATCTGTTGACAAAAGATTCGTCGTCCTTCATTTTCAAATTCGAAATGATGTATCTGTTGACAAAATTCTAAAACAGCTGCTTCCGTACGGAAAACGCGACCAGTTTCTCATTTTTCTTAACAATGCTGACAACGAAAATGCTGCTAACTCTCTAAAATTTTGAGGATTAAAAGAAAGTTAGCAGCGGAGTTATCTTCACTAACTCCTGAATTAATCCAGATTAATGCAATTAATTACAGCCCCTAGGTAGCGAATATTTAGACCCCAGTACCCATAGTTGACTTTTGACCGAAAATGCGGGTCAATGTGTCCCGTATATAACTGAAATTAGGTTATAATCCTTCTCTTATAATGGTATGTCTGTATGTCAAAGATGGTTGGAATAATAAAGATTTTCGAACATCCGGGTGACTTTGTGTCAATATGTGAGTTATTCCAAAAAAAAAAAACAATAAGACAGCGTGATTTACACATAACTGTGCATCCTTGTGCTTAAAACATATAATACTAATATCCTGATTTTCGAACTGAATTTACTATACTATATAATTGGTTTTACACCTTAAAGTATTTCCCTGGCTTTGATTCAAATCCTTTCATGAGCAAATGCATTTTTCCGAAAAGGAAGAAGTCGCATGGCACCATATCAAGTGAATACGGGGAGGGGTTAATGGTTAAAATGTGATTTTTGGTTAAATAATCGTTCACAAGCAATTTTTGGGCGTCAGTCAATTTGTGCGGAATAAATCGTGCACACATCTTTCGTAAATTTCGGCTTACGGTCAAAATGAGATAAATCGATGTTTTGGAGATGTTCAATTCCATTTCCATGAATTTCAATGATGACTTGGGCGGATTTTTGATGAATTCACGTACAGTTTCGTTGGAATTTCCGGCGATCACGGATTTTAATTGATTATCATTTATGTCCTCACGACCAAAGTCCTGTTTACTTTGGAACGCACCTTATATAATGGTATTTTGTTTCTAAAACGCCTGAAGAGGGACGTGATTTAATTTTTAAGCGTTAAAAAGTTTATCTCAATTTCCGATAGATAATGAAAGGACATATATATTGTATATTCACTTTTTCACCTGACAATTAAAAAACAAAAACAAGCTTTGGGGTTATTTACATATATTGTACAAAAAAACAGTTTTTTCACCACTATTTTTATACTCTTGCAACATCTTCTTACAGAGTATAATATATTTATTCACGTACGTAAACCAATCGAGATGAATATAGTGTTATGAATTTATTATATAAACGGATGAAGGGACGAATTGAAATCCAAATGTCTCTCTATCCGTCCGTCCGCCTGTCTGTTTGTGCAAGCTGTAACTTAATTAAAAAAGATTGTTACAAGTATTCCTTTGCAAAACAACAAGCACGAGTTCGTAGCTGGCCGGCCAATGCCACGGATCCTTTTCCGAAAACGTAGAATTAAGTAAATTAAGATACAGAACTCAAAGTTGGTACGAAGAATGGTCTTAAGGAGGGATATCTATGCTTTGAAAAAACTTAAAAAGTGAGCGTGTTCCCACCCTCTAATAAGTTTAATGTATATTTCTTCCAAACCAATAAAGATTTGTCTTGGGTAAATTTAGGTGATATCTAAATCGGTTCGGTGTGATCATCCCTCAATGAAAATTACAGCTCGTATTCTACTTATAACACTGTATCTTTGTGCTTAAATAAAATTGGACGAAAACTTGACCTAGCCCCCATATAACTACACTGGCTTTACTTCATGTCGTTGGTGATTTATGTAAGGCACATTAATGGAACCCAGGGAACATCTTTTAGTACATACGTGTCATGATAATAGTTCAAATAGGGTACCATATACTGTATATTAATTTCGGTTTTCTAACAAACCTTATACCGAATATGTCGGTCGATGTATGAGTTATATATTATTCCTTCCTTACTTGTTTTTATTACCATACTAGCTGACCCGGCAGCCGTTGTTCTACGTGAAATTATGTGTTTTGAAATGAAAAGAAAGTTGAATTTATATTGTGTTGAAAATCATTTATTTGTGATTCTTCTAAATTTTTTTTAATGTAGCGCAGCTTGATAAATCAAAATTTTTTTTGTTTCTGTTTTGCTGCGTAAATATATATAGAAGATGTTTTTAGAATAACGATCAAAGACAAACGGCAACGCACTCTACAAAAAGACACTGAAGGATATGGTTTTTACGCCACCACGCTTGGTATCGATTGCATTATTTGCGTTTTTATGTTTTTAATTTTTCCGCCATCAATATTTTTACTATTTGACATTCATTCGTTTATCATTTATTTAGCGATGCACCCACAAAAAGAAAAACAAAATGTGCCGAGGTGGTATGCAGAGTATTAAAGGCATATTAGAGGTTAGCTTAAACCAGTCCCGCTATGTCACAATAGCGCTTAACATATCGTCGAGCAGGAGCGCGAAGCGAATTTGAAATTTGGTAGAGAAGCACGATGAATTTTTCGTGTGTTCGCATACTACCAATGCACAAGAATGATGGTTTGCATACTCAACTGACAAGACATAGTCTATTAGTAACGTATACGCCACATCTGCGTAATTCTAAATATGCTTGGTGGCGGTGGCACAATGGCTACAGTAAGTAAGCCGAGTTAAGTTAAGGAATGCCAACCATCAACTGCTTGCTTTAAATGATGTAACAATTCACCTGCTGTAGGGGTAGTGAGTGTTTCAGAAAACAGATAGAAAGCACTTTATGTTCTTAGCACGGGTTGACACGTGCCCCTACCACGAATGCTTTCTATATTCTAAATATACACAGAAAAGTTGAGTAGGAAAACTAAGTGACATCTCAGGAAATCTAAAGAGACCTTTACATCCATTCGCCACCTTCTTGGGCTTTAGCAAAAAAAATTAAAATTTAAACACAACGCTGCCTTTAAGTTTTATCAAAATGCAGTAGAACGTTACGTTAACGATGACCAAGGGATGGGGAATAGTGGATAGAAAATAAATCCTCCATTATGGTTTTCAACTCATTTACACTTGATATTATCGACATAATGTTGTCAAACTTAAACTTTTTTGTGATATTACGGTTTTCATTATTAAAAAAAAAATTCGAACTTCCAGTTGAATTTATGCGACCATATATTGGTCAGTTTATCATTGTGTATAAATGGATACAAATACTTCCCTTAGCCACCATATAGGATTCGGGACGGATCATGGGGGGTCATGTAAATGATTTTTATCGTTTGACTCAAACAAAACGCATTACAACTACGTCTAAACATACTACCCAATATCCAAACTTGTCTTCGGCCAATAGTCCCATCTTGCATAGTGCCGAAGCCTTAAAATCTAAAGGAGAAATTAACCAATCTCTGTGAGGCAAAAATTAAAGACGGTAATGATACGGCAACTTATAAAGGATAAGAGCTCTGAGAAAAACTGAATGATCAAGAAAAAGTCGCCTGGAAATGTTTTTGAGCGTTGTCCAAAATTTTCTCTATATTTGAGTACAATTACACTTTATTCGATTCACATTGAACTTTTCTCGCTTTCCTTGACAATTCATACCTTAAGACAGAAGAAAGGAAAGTATTTGCTAGAATGATGCTAAGTGTTCATTGAGTGCTTTTCTAGTAAAATTGGCGACTGTTTCTTGGCAAAACGTAAAAACATGCAAGTTGCTTCGCCTTGCTGCGTTTTCCTTCGATGTGAACGTACTCATACAAAAGCATGATTCGAGCTTTTATGTCAAAGAAAATGTCTGGTGCAAAGCAAAGGAAAAGTTCCACTTATGTGAAACAACCATTAAAGTTGCTATGTACTATTTACATTTTTTGCAAATAATAAAAAAAAATATTAAATTTTAATATTTTTGAAGTCTAAAAAAAAGTTTGAAAATAGAAAACGTTTTCACATTATTTTTAATTCGAATTATTATTAATTGCTTTCAAGTACAATACAATACAGTGTTGCTTTTTAGAATTAACATTTTAAGTTGTAAGCATAAAATAACACGAACAAATTTAATGGACTTTGACAATCAACTTTAAACCAACTTCCTATTCAAACAAATGATTTCATTTGCTTTTTTTCTTTCAGGTAAGAAACAAACTGCACACTCAAAACATCTTTATTTTATTTCTTGTAAGCATAAAGGAAATACTCTGTGATTACCTGATAGAAGTCATTCGAAAATTGGAATGTTATAGTCAGAAGGTAAATAAAAAGTAAGTAAATAATGTGAGACGGTTAAATTGCAGCATTGGATTGAATTATACAATAAAACAGCTGATAAAAAATTAAGAAAAAACAAAGACGTTTTTAGCTTTGACAATCTCTATTTAGTGCATAATCCAATGCAGCATCCACATTGTGATAATCAAGGAACAGAAAGCATTTTCGTAAAGTACCAATCAGACGATGGGTTTTGCTTATCTTTGCAATATTTCATGTTCACTAATTAGTTAGCGTTCCTTATAATAGCAATTTAGAACATTAATAAATTGTCAGTCAACTCTACCATTTGGTTTATGCAATTAGCCATTCTGTTGCACCATTATCTCTATTTGAACTTTCCGAATTACATGTACTTGAATGTAAATTTATCAACGTAAGGTATGACGAATTTATTACGCAACTTGGATCTTAACTGATATAGCGTTATTTCACCCTGAAATTTAAGCAAATGGTGTTGCGCACAGCAGATAAACCACGTGGCACCAATTTCAATGTGTTATATAATAATTAATTTTTGCGATAACAATTCATATGGCCGTTTTTATTGAATAAAGTAAAATCTTTTATTATCGCTTCTGTGAAAAATGGAATATTTAAAAATTTTTGTTTTTGTACGCATTTGCCATATTTCGTATTGCATATCATAAAATATCACTACGTGCTGCAAATAACGACTTATGACAAGCATAACTGTTTCTGGCGTAGGCTATAAATTTTGCAAACAGTAATGTTCATTTGGTATTGGGAATAATTGAAGCCAATCAAATGCACAGTTCATTCATACTTATAAAGAGAATATATTTCATGACATAACAGTGTCTATTAAAATTATATGTTTTGCAAAATTTTATGCAACATTTGTAACATACAACAACTGCGAACTTAACATCCCGCATATTTTTCGCTGTTTTTCATTCATTTTATTTTAGTAAAGCTCCAATTTCGAATTTATAGAGTTCGTGCTGGTCCGAAAATAGTCTATGAAAGAATTTTTGATATAAGAGTAATTGACCAAGGAAAAGAACTCAGACAAAAGTATGATTGATCCACCAATAATATATGTATATACATATGTATGTATAAGGGAACAACTATAAAAAACATCATATTTGTACACTCAACAGGATACATATATCAAGTACATCAGGAAGTTTATAATACTCAAAGCGAAGCGTCGCAGGCCCACTAAAATATAGTATACATTATCAGTGCGACAAACTTAGTGGTGATCAGGTCACACCGTGTTTTGCTGATATCATACTATGTATGGCGTATGTATCCATTTCCAAATCATTTGTGTATTTGAATTACAAAATAGTGCAATTATTATTAATTAATGACGACTTACTTATGACGGTGACAATAAATACTCACCGTTCCAATAACCATGTACCGGTATACACACAAAGGCTGTTGTCGCCCAAACCGCAAAAGACACGAACCCTTCGTCTTTTTTATTCGAGAGTTCTCTGCTACGTAATTCGGCATTTTTTTCATTCTGAAATTCTTTCTTCGTTGCAATTGCCCTCGGCTTCAAATTAATTTTTACAATATGTTCGGAAATTTGTATTTTTTCATCTAGTTTTGTATTTAATATGCAAATATAAATAATATAACATAAGTATTTCAAAAATGGAAAATAAGGATAAAAAGCAGTTAATCAAAATATTTTGTGAGATGTATAATATGAAGAGGAATGGAGAAAATTACCAGACTCGTGTTGAACGTTAAATGTCCTCTTGAGTAACCACAATCCACTGAAATACCCCACTTATTTTTTTACACGGTTTCTTTTTACATGAATTTGAAGTTACATGTAGAAAAAAAAAATTTTTTTTTGTAAAAAAATTTTAATCTAGTACGGTTTTAAAATCACTGTCTTGTAATTATGTTTGTGTTCAATATAGTTCTTTATTTCATCTTACACGGTTTTCAGATGACATGTAACGTATCCCTTGCCCCCATTTTACTATAGGAAACGCCTAATTTTTTACAACATTTCTTTTTACACAGATTTCTAAGGAACGTATCTACTGTGTAAAAAAAAGTTGGGTGTAGTCGCCAAACCCCGATATATGTTATTAAAGGCAACTTACGTATCTTCATTTGTAAGACACCTCTTTACTCGTATTAGTAACAGTCGGATGCAAAAAAACAAGTTCAAGTGGTGTCTTTTCATTCATATTATTGTTTCAGATTTGTTTGTTTGCAGCTTGTTACTAGTTGTTCCCGTTGTTTCTTCTGGTTTATTATTTTTGTTTTTTGCAGATTTTGTTTCATTTCAAAATAATGACTGCAAGTTGCTACAATTGCGTAACATACAAAACCATGTACAACAATATTATAACAAAGTATAAAGTTGTTTGCCATTTTGTCACTCGTTGTCGGTTGTTGATTTCCTCTCCGCTATCATTCGCCCAAGGCTAGCTCTTTTTTTGCAATTCTTCCGGCATTACGATTGATATTTTTGGCGATTTGTATTCAGCTTTTCCCTCATCCTCTCGACGTCTGAATGTACGTTCGAGAGTTGCAAGTGCTCAGCAAAGCGTGAATTGAAATTTTTCAATAGGTTAGGCCAAAAGTTGGTTGCTGGTTCTGCTGCTCATGCAGCACATTGATAACAGTCCTGCAAAATTTTGTTCACGTAACGGTTGTTTGTGTCACCTAGAATAAATACAGATAAATACAGGGTTATCTGTATATAAATGATCAGGATGACAAGACGAGTTGAAATCCTGGTTAATGAATTTTGGTACGCGCGTTCCTTTGCATAAAAAATTACAAGCTCGTAGATGGACGTAATTGGACCGAATAAAAAAAATTAAGATATAGAACTGTAATTGGACACAGGAAATCGCAGTGATAAAGGACACCTGTTGACAAAAATTAGAAAAAGGAGGATGGCCCCTCCATTTACCGGCAGTGTAATAAGAGATGAAGACGTAAGATAACCCCGTTTATTCTTCATATAACAGTACTATTAAAAACTACTAAATCAATAACAATTTTACACCCGAGATGGTATAAAAATGTTTCAATGAATCCGGTGTGAAAATTGGACGATGGACACGGCACACCCACTTTTAGTGGAAAATTTAAATCTCAAGATCCACCCGACCGATGGCCAAATTTTGTATGTGGATTTCCTCCAATATTTTTATGTTATAGTGTAAAAATGGGCGAAACATAAAAACTTTCGAAATTCCGACTGACCTTATACCACCTGTATGTCGCACCGTCTCAACCGATGCGATGCAGGTTTTATTAGGTACACCCTCTCTTGACCTGATTGTCATACAGCTTTGCTGTTAAGAAGGGGTTTGAATCTGTCATTGCTGCGGAACGATTTGATTGCTGACGATGATGTGGAGAGGGAAGGATATCTAGGAAGCAAGAGGCTCTTAGATGATAGGGTTAGGCGCAGGTGTCAAGAGCGTTGGGATAATAGTCCTAACGGCCGAGTGACGTACGAGTACATTCGGGACGTTGGGTTCGTTGAGGATAACCCAGACTTCAAATTTTGTCTGAGCCTGGGTTTCCTCCTTACGGGGTATGGGCCTCTGAATGCATTTTTGCATCAAAGGCACCTATCGGATATCGGGATGTTTGTGTGGGGCGGGATTAGAAAATTAGTCGTATTTAATTGTGGAGTGCCCGATGTACTCGGGCATTAGGGATCTGGATGCTATGGAGATTAGCTGGACTGATGGACGATTAGAGGTTAGTGGTGTGATCTCCACTAGTCGTTAGGGTTGTTTGCGCGTGAATTATTTAAGCGGCGAAGGCGGTTAGCTGGAAATTAGGGTTAGATTTGTATGATTGATGTGTGTATGTGATATATGTATGGGGTCCAACCCCTGGCCACCAGTCCAGAGCCGTGTGGAAGCTCAACTGGTAGTAGTATCGGCTACGAATTTAGACCGGAGACTTAATTCTGGTACCACGGGGAGCAGAAGCCCAAATATACCCTTCACACGTGTATTTCTTTTAGTAACTACGTGTTCAGTTTATATTGAAGCTATATGCTATAGTAATCCGGTCTGAACAATTTTTGCGGAGATTATGTTATTACCTTAAGCAGTAATCCGTGTCAAATTTCGTGAAGATACCACGTAAAATGCGAAAGTTTTTCATAAAACCCTTGATTCCGATCGTTCGGTTTGTATGGCAGCTATATTCTATAGTTAACCGATCTGAACAATTTCTTCGAAGATTATATTGTTGTCTTAGAAAATAATCTATACCAAATTTCGTGAATATATGTATCTTGTCAAATGCAAAAGTTTTCCATACAAGAACTTGATTCCGATCGTTCAGTTTGTATGGCTATATTATATGCTATATTTTACCGCTCTGAACAATTTCTTCGGAGATTACTTTGTTGACTTAGAAAGTAACCTGTGCCAACTTTTGTGAAGATATATTGTCAAATGTGAAAGCTTTCCATACAATAACTTGATTCCAACCGTTCTTAGTGGTCCGATATCGGCAGTTCCGACGCTTCCTTCTGGGTGTTACAAACTTGATGACACCAAAAAAACAGCATGACAGCTGAGTTATACATGCTTCTACTGGTTACATACATACGCAAAGTGATGCTAGATGCTAGAGGGTATTTTTAATCTTTTTTTCTAAAAGAATTTTCACCGTTTACACAAACACAAATTCCGGCAAATAAAAAAATAAAAACGGTTGAGCTTTTAAATGTGGTTAGCATAACTAATCTTTCTGGTTCCCATATTTTTACTTCTCGCCTACTTCACGTTCAGAAAAACCTACTCCCTTAACTTCGCAATAATAATTCTTGTCATTGGGTTTTCCACAGGTCATTCCTTTGTCCACTTTTTTTTTTTATTGAGAAACTGTCGTACACATTGGTATTGCTGCAAGGTCAGACAAAATTCTTTATTTTTGGACACTTGAATTGAAACACCCAATTTACTTCCTCACACCACGCATGAGGTACACAAAATTTTGATTTAAGCATTCACTTTTTAAAGGAATTGAAAGAGGCTGCCTCAACACGCTTTTGACGTTTGAGGTAGATCCATTAATTTGAGGAACAAAATCTTCAAACCTCAATTAATATTCTTTCAAGGCATATTTTTGTCGGAAAATGGTGCTCAATGGCAGAAGAGTGAAAACTGACTGATGAAAGGTCAATCCTTCAACATTTAAACGTATTTAACAAAAATTTATATTCATTAAAATGATATATAATATTAGAACATTATATGATTATATAATATTACAACAACATCGCAACCAATCAGTCTCTCTTTAATACTTTAATCAGTTAAAAATTCTAATTTCTTTTAAAAATCTACTTATTTATTTTCCCGTTGCGGAGTCCTCCAATAATTTGGAAGAAACCAATTTGGTCGCCTTTTTTTCAAGTTGCGAAACATTCAACCTAGTCTACTAGACTATCAAAGTGTGTTCGATGATTAACTCTCTCATTTCAAGGGTTGTTTGCAGGCTGGTCATTTGATTGGCAACTGCTTGAAGTCAGTGCGCGACGAGTGTTGGTTGAGCATTATCTTCTTTACTCTTGAACATGTTGATGTGACTATATTTTTTCCTAGGCTGTGTTGGCTTTGTGATGGCAGCGGCACTGATGCTCATAATATAGCCGCTTAAACGTTAACAATTACCAAACTAAATGACATTTCATTATGAAACTTTTGTAATTAGTATGATGTAAAGAGTGAGTTTCACGCACAAAATTGAGAAATTGTCCAAGCAGACAAAAAGTTAACGAGTTGTACATCAATGGGAAAGGTAAAACCCGTAAAGTCCCTAAATACAAAAAATTATGACTTAAAACACAAGAGCAAACTGTTAAAACTTGTATTGATCTGAGGGAGCGAAATGGGTTAATGACAGCAATGCGATGAACATTTCACAATTCGAATAATCAACGCTCATAGAGTAGATTTCTATGATTATTGACTATTTAATATTAAAATATACTACTTTTACTTACTTTTTACTATACTTCTCTCAACAAACAACATGACTGATTACTTGCGAATTCTAATAACTTATACTCAATAATCTTATAATAACTTTTCTGTGAATTCAACGTCCTGTTCAACGTCCCTAAGCCCAATACACTTAAGCCAACGTTTTTTCCAATTCTCAAAATAGTTCTAAAAGTCAATTTCCAAAATAGCCTTTGACTCAAACGGTTTCCCAGGAGCGGCCTTTGAGCTGAAAAGCGTGAAGTCACACGGCTCTAAATCAAGGGGATATAGTGGTTACGGTACGATATTGCTTGAAAATTTGGCGAAAAACTCACGAAGAGTCAATACAGTATGCGACAAGGGATATCAGCACATAATTCCGGCTTCCTTTTATGAATAATACCGCGCAAACAATGCATAACACTTTAATAGTATACCTTGTTGAAAGTTGTCGATCAAAGGAATTCGAAGGACAGACCAGACCTCGATAATGAAATAACACTGTCGACATAACCTTGGATTTTGCTTTAACGGAGTTTTTTCAGGTTCGGCTCGGATCGTCAATAATATGTTTCATGACATAGTTTAAAATTTAATGATTTCGGAACCACTCGCGAACCACTTTTTTCTGGGACGTGGTTCGTCGTCAACGCTCTCTCGACCATCTTAGAATAATTTATACCAATTACAAACACTCTTAATGTTTCGGCACCAGAAATTTGATTCCGCACATAAAATTTTATGAAATTTCGTTGTTGAATAATTTCACTTCATTGTGAAAATCGGCGAATGCACTTTATGTAGTTCAGAAAGACAAGCGTATACTAAGCACAAATGATTATTTTGATGTTCCACCTTTGTCCCTAAATTAAAAAATATTACCATGATTTGTCCACAATAGTATGTAGGTATATGTCTTTATGCTATGAGTACTACATACAATATTTTATCTAATGCATTCCACAAAATTTTTCATATAAATATATATTTTTAAAGCAAATAGTACTCGAAAATTAAAAAAAAAAACCTGGTATCATTAATTATATTGTTCACCTCAACTCTGTACGTAGATTTAGTTAAAATAGGTATTCAATGTATGTATGTATGTGTTTAATGTACTGTAGTAGATAAAAAAAAACATATTTTTTGACTTTGAATGCAAAAATAACGCCTTTAATTATTATTTTTTCAATATTTTTTTTTTAATGCAAAACTATTATTTAGAAAATTTGAAATTAGTATGTTCAAAAATAAAAACAATACAATGAGAGGGAAATTTTTAAAGCAACAAAATATGAGTTTACACACTGTCAAGAAACTCTTTACACCAAGTACTTAAGCTACAGTTTAATTAATATATTTAACAACTTACTATCTTAAACTTAGTATCTTAAAATAATTTTAATATTTATTATGACCCCCCTTAGCTTCAACTACGAGCGTAGTGCAATTTTTCATGGAAGTAACCAGCTTTTGTAGGTCGTATTCCATCGGAATTTTATGCCATTCTTCCAGTACTGCTGCTTTAAGGTTTTTGGGCTGCCATTTTGCCACTTTTTTCTTCAGATAAACCCACAAATTTTCGATGGAGTTCATGTCGGGGCTCTTAGGAGGTGTATCTATGACCTTTTGGCAATCATAATGAAGCCATGTGCGCACAGTGAGCTACTTATGTTTAGGGTCATTGTCCTGATAAAATTTAAATGTTGGCTTATTATCGACAATAAAGCCAAATTTGTTCGCAGTTTGCCTCAAATTTGTTTTGAAAACGGAAAGATATTGTTCAGCGTTCATTGTGTTTCCAATAAACCCCAGCTCTCCTACTCCCTTGCTGCTAATGGATCCCCAAACCATCACCGACAATTTACCGAATTTTTCTGTCCATTATTGTAGTACAGCATTATTTTGGTTTCGTCACAGAATATGACGTCATCCCAATAATTGTTCGTCTTGATGCTCATGTTGACAGCAAAATTTAAGCGCTTTTCAGCATTTACTTTCGAAAGCAGCGGCTTCTTACCCTCAACCCTTGAAGAGTATTTTTTTCGCAGAATTACGGTTTCACGTGAAACGACCGTACCACTATCTTCTTTCTACTCCTTCGCAAGGGATCTGGTCGAAATTTGGGGGTTTTTACGGACCTTAAGCATGATTAGGCGGTCTGCCCGCTCGTCAATCTTCTTCTTGCGACCACATTCCACACTTTGCTCCAGTCTGTCTTCATTTTCGGTTCGATGTAAAACATTATACATGATTTTTCGCGATACACGAAACATCTCCACTAGCTCAGCTACAGATTTTCCAATTTGGTGATTATAATAAATCAATTGGGTAACGTCAAAAGGCAATCTAGCTCCAAGCATGTTAAGTAATTTTAAAATTAGCTTTTTGACAAGTGTGCAGATTCGCAATTAAGTGAAAAGAAATGCAAACATTGTGCATAGTGCAGAAGCATAGATAACGGTAAAGTACCGTTTTTTCTTCAAATAGAACAAAACAGAATCGAAGACTAAATTGTGTAAAGAGTTTTTTGACAGTGTCAAAAATGTGTAAACTCATATTTTGTTGTTTTAAAATTTTCCCTCTCATTGCATTGTTTTTATTTTTGTGCAGACTAGTTTAAAATTTGCTAAATAATAGCTCTGCATTATAAAATATTGAAAAAACTATCTAAAGGCGTTATTTTTGCATGCAAAGTGAAAAGATTTTTTTTTTTTCGGTGTGTAAAGAGTTTTTTGAAATACTGTATGAACTTCCTAAACGAAAGTTATTCCAAAATGCGAAAAGTTTTCCTCATATCTTCTCATATACAATCCACTCGATCACTTCACGCAATGCTAATTTCTACTAAAAAAAGTGGTATTTTTCATTTACCGAGCTAAAAACTTTGGCCATTAAACTAAATTCGCGCAACCAGCAACAAAAATTACTTCATAAAACTTCCTTGTAACAATAAAAGGGCACCGAAAGATGTGGAGCCAGAATGAAGCTATCAAGGAATAACAGAAGAAGCAATTGAACAAAATCACAAAAAAAGTTTGACAACAACAAGAACTGAAATCCCTCAATATACCCCATATTAAGGGTATATAAAACTGTTACTTGTTATGAGCGATGCACAAATTTGTCATATGCAAGCAACAAAGTTCCCAATTTGTCTGCCCGGTGTGCTGCGAAGGAACAGGGTGTTTTGATAGCTTGTGACGAGTGCACTTATTGTCCGTTGTTATCAAAGAATTGCAATCATTATTGAGCATTCATATCCTTGCAGCATTTTTTGTTGCGACGGGAATGATAAGAGCCCTGGCGAAGGAGTTACAGATATGATGAAACATACCTACATGTCGGGGAAACGTAAATACTGAAAACTGCAAACCATAAAAAACAAAATATCATTTGAATGCTATGAAACGACAATAGTTACTTGATTGAAAAACCGAAAACCGGACCCCTCAAGGGGAAATGGATGACGCAAAACGGTGACTTGATTCTTTCAATCCTCTGAGGAAATTTTATGTCATCTGTTTGTGATAGTGCAGTCACTGTATTCTTTATATGTCCAGCTGCAACTCTTCACATATCCCTCGTCTCTCGAGCATTCGCATGATGCATATGACATCTGCGTAAAAAATGTCACTATAAGAGGGGCAGTGTTGTCAGCGCGTGTTGCATACGTCTCGTCTCTGCACAGGACCTTAGCGAATAAAGATTGTACTCAGTTGCAAAGGGTAAGACAAGAAAAAAAGTGAAATGCATATCGCGTATACGTCATGACTCTGGCACATTGCACATTGATCGATATTCGCAACCATTACTTTCACAACGGTGGAATGTCTTCAATGAATATCTTAATATTTTCTCACTAATTTCAGATTTTTTTCAATTTCATTGTACGTATTCAATTTTGATATTAAAAGACAAATTATGAAAAACTAGTCTATATTATAGGGATCAAGCGCAATTCTAGCATTTTTATACATTTAAATTATAATTAAAAAATCATAAAACTTGTGGCAGCATATTAAGGTATTCTAAATTTTAACGGTCTAGATATTCTAATATTAAGTAGTCTACATATACATACATAGATTCAATAGATTTAAAATTAAATTACTCAATGAAAAAGGCAATAAACCTTACAAACAACCTAGAAAGAAACTTCGGCCTAATTGTCGAAAACCTGATAGTAGAGATCTAAACTGCCTCGATAAATGATGTGGGATATGAAATTTAATTTCAGATAGAATAAATGAACTGTCAACTGTTTCGTTTACACTTTTCCCTAAGAATTTTATGCCAAGCGTTTCCCCTATCAGAAATTCTTTAAGCCAAGAAGTTATTTTTTGAGGGGAATTCGCTATCCTTTACCTTTCTTTTCAAAAGTTCTGTTCAAATTCATGGTAAAGTGTTACTCTCGTTTAGTAATTTAAATGATTTAGTAATAAACAGAAAAGACATTTGTGAAAAGTACGAACTTCAAACAAATAACTATATTTTTTTGCAATTTTCTCTTTTATTTTACACTTGCCATGCTATAACTGCCATTAACCAAACGTTGCTGAAAGATTCGCAAAACCACTAAGACTGCAAACTGTCAAATTAAAACTTCAAACCCCAAATTTCTTGAATGTCATAAGCGCGCAAACGCCTTAGCGTCTTTATGGTTGCATTCAACAAAATTAAAATACAGCAATTTGGAATTGCAAAAGCAACAACAAAACGTTTGCCAAGATGGCGAGTAATAAAAACTTAAAATGCAAAATGTTCCCACTTACAAATTACATAATTTCAACAATGACTGCGTAAAATTTCGTGCGGCACTTGCAACTTACTGCACTTAGTGCAACTGCCACTCAAAACAAAAGAAAACTTTGACATAGAAGCATTGAAAATTTCTTGGTCCAAACATGCGTACATACATATGTACACACAATATTAATAATAGTATTAAAATCTTGTACCGTGAGTAAAAAAAAACGAAAAATAGCAGTGCATGAAGACGGAGCGAAAGCATGGTTGTCGCCAACAATTACAATAACATGCCACATGCCACTATCATCAAGCGTCGTTCGTCACACAAACCAGCGCAAGCATTTACAACGGAACTCGCGTTTTGGCATTTCAAACTTTTCAACAATTTTAGCACTTAACTGTAACTTGCGGCAAGTGTCTCCGTTCAGCGGTACACGCAATCATCCCTTCCGCTTGGTAGATACGTAGGCATGTATGTATGTTTGCATATATTATGCAAGTAAGTAGTTGTCACCACACAGTTCACATCAAGAGGAAGCATCGCCACCGAATGCACCGCCAAAACATCTGTACATCCGCACTCAAAACTTCAACAACAAAGTGTACACATAATCATTTAGGAATATTTGTTGTTTACAACACTTTCGCGTACTTAACACAGTTAACAATTCTAATAAATGGCGTGAGAAAGCACAACACATAACTGTTTGCCATTTCTCTCTCATGCTCGCTCAAAATCCGCGCCACCCGAATGCATTTTAATCGTTTAATATTTTCATTCATTTATTGCCAAAAAACTAACATTATACAAAAATCTGAAATTATACCTTGTTCCACTTACCCACCTGCATTGACATAAAACACCCTTTTTGAAATGAAAAAAAATAATAATAAAACTTCTTTCATTTAATTATTTTAGCGTTTTGCGGTATTTCTTACCATTTGTTCGCTTACTTCTAATATATGTATTTCTCTCCAATTAGAAAATGGATCATTGTCTTCCATGTAGTTACTAATTATTATTTCGCATAATTAAGTTTAATTACTTTAGAGGACATGCTGTGTTGTTTAAAGAAAAATACAAACTTTATTTGCAATTCGGTGAAATCCTATTGCTGTGAAAAATGTAGAATCATAAACTGAATCTGTTTCAGTAAAAGGTGATTCACTATACAAGTATTATAATGTTTATAAAACGGTGATGTAAACTCGTATAAGAACTGTGAAAAATAGGCTTTGTGTACCTTATGAGTGCAGCATCTTAACTTTATTACTGCAATATATTATACTTTGTGATTGCGCGAATCATTGTATTATGGATATGAGATTTGCGTTAATTTTTTCAATTTCTCAGGTAAACTCGAGTTCATGTTGCCATACAATGTTATGAAAATAACTCATACACTGATCGACATATTCGGAAGAAATATGCTGTAATAACTATTACTTATTATATAAGTATATATGTATGTATATGAATATAAAAAGTAATGCCACTTTTTGTTGTAATTTTATAACTTAAAAACGGGCTAACCTGTTCAAACCAAATTTTTAGGTCTATTTCAGAATATTTAGTAGATGGTTTAAGTGAAGATTGCACAAAATCGGCCGGGTGGTTCTTCATTTATAACATTTTTTTAATAAATGAATTCAACATGCATAGATCATATATGTATATATA
>NW_017536075.1:158413-161639 GCF_001853355.1 Bactrocera latifrons | reverse complement strand
GAAATGAGCTTTCCAAAAAGGTATAGCATGACCCGATGCGACGAATAAAACTAGAACTACGCGCTCTCAGCGCCAACTAGCGAAAATACCGCAAGCCTTTTTTGACAACCTAATATATGTACATATATACATTGGTAACCCTGTTCTTACCTGATCATTTATCTAAGGGCTAAGTTCGGGTGTAACCGAACATTTTATACTCGTGCAACTTACAAAAATCAAAGCCAGGGAAATACTTTAAGGTGTAAATCATATAGAGTAACGTCAGCCGAATTTTGAAAAATCCTGATATTAGTACAACTGTGTTCGAAATAATAGCAGTGGTGTGTGAATAATGGCAGTGGCACGAAGAGCACCTGCATTAGTCAGTCGAAAAATGGCGCAACATATTGTGGTCCGATGAAAAAAAAATTGTTTTATTTAGTTACCGAGGACGCCGACGTATGTACGAAGGTCAGTAAACGCTTTATTTAATCCTAAATATGTTTCGCGGACGGTAAAACATGGAGGTGCCAAAAACAATGTAAGGGGGTGCTTGTCTTACTATGGTACAAGTCCGTTATTTTGGATTAAAGAAAACATGGATGCCAAATTCTACATTGAAATAATGGAGTCGACCCCAAACATACCAGCAGGTTGGCGAAAAATTGGTTTGCGCTAAATGGAGTTGAGGTTATGGGTTTGGTTGACCTTAATCCAATTGAGAATCTTTGAGCAGAGGGCAAAGAAACTATAAGGAAAGAGAATTCGTCGAATACGAGGCAATTATGGAGTGATATGGAGAAAGCGTGGAAGACCATTCCTATCGAGAAATGCAAGCGTTTGTTGTACTCCTTGCTTGGAAGATGCGCAGCTGTGTTATCCAACAACGGTTTTTCGACAAAATACTAATTGTTTAAACTTTATTTTATATTATTATAATGAATAAAATGATTTTTGATGTAAAGTCCTCAATGCTGCTATTGTTAATCACAGTTGAAATTTTTATTTATAAACTTTTTTATTTATTTAAAGAAGAACTTTACCTTATTCTTTAAAGAAATAATATTTCTTTTAATCGAATTACATACAATAATAATAACCCATAATAAAAATCAATTACACAATTTTTTTGCTTCATTTGAATTCTTGGTTATGCCACTGCTATTATTTGAAACACAGTTGTATATAGGGGTTGGGCAAATTCACACATATTGGACGATATATGGGTTCGAAAATCTTTATATTAAGTATGTGGGAGCTAACCCACATGTATACTTCCACTTCAACCCATTTTTGTCATAGAGACATATTTGTGCAAAGTTTTATCCCGTTATATTAATTGCTTCTTGATTTGTGTACTGGAAACTGAACGAATCAAGTGGAACTTACAATTGTGTTATATGGGAAGTAGGTGTAGTTGTTGTCAGATTTCGTCCATTTTCACAAAGTGACATAAGAATGTCAGGTCCCTTGATATGGTATTTCATCAAAAAGTGGTCGTGGGCGATCTTCTGTATTACAGGTTTATATCTTAATTTATTGATTAGTTAAGACACTTTATATTCTTTCGGTTAATGGCTAATTGTGGCCGTAGCAATGGTCCAATTACGCCCATCTACGAACTCGAAATTTTTTTGTACCAAGCTACTCACTTACCTAGTTCCATCGAGATATCTTAATTTTTATTCAAGTTACAGCTTACATGGACGGACAGACAGACAGTCAATCGGATTTAAACTTTTCTCGTCATTCTGATCATTTATATATATGTAGGAAATGTTTTATTTTTAACACACTTTATTTATTTTTATTTAATTCATTCAAAGTTTTAGTTTTAAACAATTTTAGTTTTAGATTTAGGTTTCCTTATATTTAGTATCAACCTTAATTTTAATATGAGCGACATGTTCGCGGCGTTGATCGACTTGAACTGTGTCGTTGTCATCTGTTCTTGTCCGTGTTGGGGTCCGTTTTATTAGTTTCGTCAAGTTCGGTCAATCCGTCAGGGATGTAATTATTAGTATTTCTGTGTTCCCTTCCTACATTCAGCCCTCCTGACGCGTCAGTCGACCCTTCTTCATATACTCGGCAATTGAAATGGTTTTGTCGGCCTCTTCATTATCACCTATTTTCTGTACCTCATATCTTCCGTGTCGCAAAACTTTATTAATTTTATATGGACCTAAAAACATCGGCTTTAGTTTTAATCCCGGACCGAACTGTGTTCGCTTAATGGCTACTAGCTCATTCCTGTACTGTTTTTATTTTTTTTTTTATTTTTATTAAATGTTTTGCCGTTTTCTCCCAGTTTTTTGTCAATGTTTTCCTTTGCTTTTTTACGTATGTCGTCTTTATTTTCAATTTTAGATTCCACCTTCTGCTTCATCTTTCCTTTCTACTTTATTTTTAACGTCAATTGTTACTTCAACCTCGAATTTAAGTTCAATTTCAACTTAAACTTCACCTTCTACTTCAACTTCAACTTTAATTGCAACTTCAACTTTAATTTTTGTCTTCATCTCCATTCTAATTTTTATTTCGTTTTCAATCTAAATTTCATCGCTTAGTCGTTTGTTGGCGACTAGCCAGAACTTTTGGAATGCGTTACACTTGACCGCTTCTGCATTTTCAGTAAAATCCTCTAACCATTCCTCGATTGAAGGAGAACCAGATCCGCTAAAGGATGCTACTGAATCCTGTATATCACGTAAAGTAAATAGCGTACGACTGTGTATCTCGTGAACATCGCTTGGTGGTGATGAACCAACATGGCCGTAATCGGAACCTCCATTGTCATCATCATCAATATCTACACTTTGACCAAAATATTCAAGCAGTCGATCTTGTAATGTCCTGTAACTCTAAGTCCTAGCTCAGTCAATTTGTCTTTGAGAAAGATAAGATAATATTATGTTAAATCCACAAAACTTTAATACTTATTTTTAAATTGTACAATAACTTGTGTATGTATGTATACTGTTTTCCAACATCCGCAACGCTTTGTTGTTTCTTATTCTTTTTAATGGTACGGTACAACTACTGATTCACCTTCGTTTACAAAAATTTACATATTATAAAAACATATTTTAACAAGTAAGGAAGGGCTAAGTTCGGGGGTCACCGAACATTTTATACTCTCGCATGATAAAGTGATAGTCGAGATTTCAGGCGCGGTTGTGAACCGATTTCACCCATATTTGGTACATGTCATCAGGGTGTTAAGAAAATATTATATACCGAATTT